>NW_015662004.1:976882-991942 GCF_001515625.1 Sinocyclocheilus rhinocerous | reverse complement strand
TTTCATTTGATTGTTAATAGCCAGCATGTCTTTTTATTCGATTTAATTTATTGATTAAATAAGAACCTGACATAAGAGGACACAGATATGACAATAACTTTTATAATACAAATAAGCCAATGTCTCTGGCTTTTTTTTTTTTTTTTTGCTCAAAGTTATTTCAGGGTTTTAATCTCTCAACTGAGAGAACACACCCAGTTTATTATATTATAATGAATATTTAATATTACATTTAAACTTTAACAATAGCCTAGACATGTTGCATATTAATTGTACTATTTATGAACCTCAAAGCATATGTTTGTGTATTTTGTGTTACTCCATAATGATGTTCTGTTTGAGGGCATTTGTAGTGTAGGTATATGGCCCAAACATAACCTCAAGCCCAGGAGCCCCCGCCCCCGCCCCCCTAAGTCCTGCCCTGTCTGCATATGTAATCGCACATCGACGCAGACAATGATGCAGAAGTATAAATGAAAACCGACGCATAGCCTACAGCATAGAGGCTACGCCGTAGGTACATTGAAGAAATTTCAGCCTTAATGGGTGTGGGTTAGGTGCGTATTATATGTACGGCAAAAATGCATATTATATGCACACCAAACACATGCGTATCATATGCACACCAAAGTCAATTTCTGCGTATAAGTACCAAATAGAAACCGCAAATGGTGCTACTGATACACATTTTCATGAGACCGGGCTGGTAGTGCATAAAGTAAGTGTCTGGCCTTATTGAACCTATATTATTGAAGCTATTGAATTGTATATGTCCCTTAATATGTTATATTAAATAAGATAAGGTGCTGCTCTGGTCTATATTTATGGCAGGTAGTATTTTTGATGTATGTGAAGTGGATAGCATCCCCCTCAGGGAAGCAAATCCCAGGGCAATGTTTTCTTGGCAATGCAAGCGTTCTCAATTAGAGGACATTACATGGTAAGAGCTCTCGCCTCATGAAAAGGTCAGCAGTTAGACCTTGGCAAAATGTCAGCCTTGTGTAACTAGCGCAGGCCAGAAGATCCTTGGCCTGAACAAGCGAGGAGTTCATGAGAGATCTCTCTCATTTGTTCACCTGCCTACTAGGGAATGAATGGATGTTATAAATGATAGCTGTTCAATTTTGAGGGTGACTGACAAATTAAATGTGCTAATGGTAAAACAGGGGCCTTGGAAGTTGGAACATGTAGAAAGAAGTGTCAAGGGCACAGATACTTCTCATACAAGCATTTTCCTTATAGATGTGGGTCTAAAAGCAGCAGATATAATATCAATCAAGTTGCACAAAATTTGACCTGATTCAACTGCATGACAATATAAAATTTAATTCTTGAGGTTACAATGAATTTTCTGTTGCACCCTGTATTATGCTGTAATATTGAGGTCAGGTTCAACAAATCCTCCAGAAATGGCAAATGGCGGGGGATTAAGGCTATTGTTGATGCAGTCGGAACACTAGCACTTTTCATGCCATATCAGCAGAGCAGCTCAATGTGTTTGATATATTCCAAATACAACAACAGCTGACCTTTGCAATCCATTAAACATGCCTGTTCAGTGCAGTAAATTTTATCTGTGCAATTTTGCATATTAGTCTGAAGTAGACGTTGAATTCCAAGACACTCTCATTTGTTGCATAGTTATCTGTGACTACTTTTGAGAGCAAGCCTTATGGAAAAGTACTGTGGCAGTACCATATGGAATAATGATGGTATCATGCTGGGTTATTAGATTCACGTAGAGCTGAATTTAGACCAATCAGATTTCACTGCAGAAATATATGTGATTTAGCCCGGACCCAGAGCACTCCCCCGAAAGCTCCCCCCCCCCGTGCTGGGGTAGGAACGGGTCGATGGTGAGGAGTCGAGGTGGTGGAGGGATGCTGAAATACTTTAGAGAGAATGAAGGTAAGATGGCTTGCGCTATTTATAGAAGTTCTCTCTCTCGAGCTGATAGGATAGATGGTGTAATTGCTGATGATGAATTGGCCGGGCTAATTATCTGAACGTGCTCCTCCCGAACTTTGCTAATAAAACATAATTTAGGATGCCATACTACACATATTTAACACTTGGTTTTTTTATCTTTAAAACATGTTCTTTCTTTTGACATATTCCAGTTGATAGTATGATTTATCTTTTAATCTATAAATCTTGACATCCAGTAACTCAGAGTATTGAATTGATAATGGAATCACTTTGATTCATGAAGAAATCATTCAAACTTTGAATTTAAACTTTGCCAGCTGGAAATCCAAGAAGAAGAAATGAAAAAATTAAACAATGTTGGACAGTGAAGAAAACCAGTTTTGGGTTGAAAAAGTAGAAGTTGTGGAAGAAATACAAATGAAATATATATTTTTAATCATATTTGTTACAGTATGTCATTAACACTCACTGAGTAATTAATGACAGAATTTTCATTTTGGGCAAACTAACCCTTAATTAATTTATTTAAATGTGCTCACTGGGCTCTATTGCTTCTTTCCTTTGAGAGAAGTCTAGCTTCTGTATGTGCGTGTAAATCCCCCAATGTCACTCAGTATTTGGACAGTTGAGACATGCCTTCCATCTCTGACAGCTATGACAGATATGACACTTAGCACAGTGGAAGACACATGGCAGGTTTGTCCTTCCACTGACCATTTGCACTGTTTTCTGGCTGAAATGTGATCACAGATATGAAGCAGGGGTCTGAAGACTATTCTTACTTTCAAGGAAAGTTTGGCTGGCCAGGCGATTTATGCTTTGTAATGTTAAAAGACATGGCTGAGATGTAGATTAATGTAGATTAATGTAGGTATGTTATTTTCAAACACAATACAGCATTAAAGTTTTAGCACCATTTACAGGACATATAATTTCTGAACTGCTGCAATACCTACAACAACCAATGCATTAAAACATTTCCAGATTCAAATTTCTCTTTTTACGAAAAAACTAAATGCGCTTTTAGCACCACTCACTGGACATTTCACTTTGAAAGTGTTGTGAAAATTGCAAGAAGCAACATCATTTTTTCATTTGCAGAAAGGTTGCCACAGGCGTGTTTTTCCAATGAGCCTGGAAGTGGTGTAAAGTATTCGAGCCCATGTAATTAGTTACTATACTTAAGTATTGGCTACTTTGTAGTTTTACTGAGTATCAAAGATATTAGCAATTTTTACTGTCTACTTGAGTAATTTTTTTTAAATAAATATATGTACTCTTTACTCCATTACATATGTAATGAGTAATGCAATTAGGCTACATTTTGCATGGCACATAATGTTTTTCAGCAGTTCCCTTTCGTGGAACTTCGAACTGCGTCCGTCCTCTAGTTTGTGTGCCATGCTGCGGACACAAGGTTCAGACGAAGAAGTGAATGATGTGCGCTACCGGCGCCTATTTTGTACTAGTCGCGGCGGTAGTGACGTCATGGCTGTCGCCGGCCAAACAAGTTGGTGTTTTTTCAATGTAGGCTTCAGACACGGGTCACGACGAGGCGTTCCCCATAGCGACCCCTAGAGGACGCAGTGTCTCGTTCCCCTCAGGGAACCATGGTTACACAAGTAACCCGAGACGTTTATTTCTGCTACAAAAGAAGTGATATCGCCATCTACAGGGCATTGAAGGCACTATGTTTGCCCTTACTCACCCAAACTTGTCAATGAGGCTACTTTATGCAAATGTTAGTGCATTAGCATGTAGTTGTGAATTGCAGGTGTTTCATATATGAAATGAGGACATGGCTGAGAAATTTTTGAAGGATATCGGTTTACTTATGCCCGTTTTGAGTACTGGAGCTGAACTGTTTGTAGATGTTTAAGAGGCTGTTGTGTCAACCTTGATTCATTGTTCAGAAAATGAACATGTGAAGTCACCTGTTTCTTGTTTTTGACTGGCAATTCTCTTAGGTGTTGAGGGCTAGTGCATCTTTGAGTTTACATTCTGTACAAGTAAATACTTAAGTACTGTTAAAATCTCATAATCTAAGACTTTTACTCACATCATATTGGAATTGGTGACATGTAACTTCTAATGGAGTCATTTTTGCTGTAAGATATCTGCACGTTTACTCAAGTACAGTTTTCAGGCGCTCTTTACACCTCTGGAGCCTCAGTTGGAAAGTTAAACAGGTTTGGAATGGCACAAGGTTGAGCAAATGACATCAGGATTTTCATTTTTGTGTGAACTATCCCTTTAAGGCCCATATTAATGGTACCTGGTTTACATGGAGACATTTGACAAGTCATTTTGGATGGCAATTAAGTTTCAATCTGCATCTTGATTGCCATTCTTGACATCATCTCTTCTACAGACACTTCTGCTTTACCTAATAATAATGAGTTCCCATCAAGCTGCCCAGCATATCTGGAGTAGAATGCTGTCCCTTCTGTTGTCAGTATGATATAATCTCTATAACCACTGATGTGGGATGAATGACAGGAGGATGAATGGCAGCTCTTTGATAATAAAGAGTATGCTGGCATACATTTGGATGGATGCCTCAGGTTTTGAATATGAGATGTTGAATGGAAATTGTGTCTGCAATATTGTTTAGCAGAGAATGCATGTGAATTATAATGCTCTGCATTGAACGCAAGCTCTATGTGCGTGTGTTTGTCTCAGAAGATTGGTCAGCAAGAGATTTCAGCAGGAAGCTGCTTTCAAAGCTGTAAATGACATGCACAGCGGCAAACATGCTTGCAGTGCCATTTACCAACAGAGAGAAAGACAAAGTGAAAATAAGAAGGAGAGGTGGCCATAATTACCTCAGAGCCTCAGCGAGTCTCTCATAATAGGTTAGACTCATAAAGCTTGCATTAAGCCTCTCTGTGGAACAAATAGAACAGCTCTCCTTTTTCCTCATGTTCACAATCTCTGTAGATTTGTGAATGTAACCTTTCGTTGAATATAACTCATAACGTTGGGCTTCAGTTATGAGTGAAGGGGGTTGCTTGCATGGTCCATCTGTTGAACTGCCAATAGTGTCTCAGTCTCATGAGCCTGTAGTGCATTTTTCTTGGCTTGGCACAATCACACATTACTTATAATATAATTTATTCAACAGTTAGTTCCGGTCCTCAAACTGAGCAGCATTTCAGGAATGTTGGAGTAGGGGATTGTTCAGTGACTGGTTAAATAGTTACGCTAGTAGGTGACAACATATGGCTGTTTTGAATCACTGAATCATTTGCTCAACTGATTCACTGAAAAACGTGATCTGATTTGAGACTCCCAAAAGCTCACTTGTGTGGTGGCTTTTTTGGAACAAAAATTTGCTGGAGCAAAAAAAAAAAAAAATTACTGGAAATATTGTGTGTAAATGATCACATTTGGAAAAATCTGCTGACTTCTAAGCTCATAAGGAGTTAATACATCAACTACTTTCTTCATAATGGGAAAGAATGCATAAGACCAGCTGCCTGACATAAACCCAAAACAATACACTCCTTTCATAAAAGACAAAATAAAAAAAGGGTAACACTTTATTTCGATAGTCCACTTTAGACATTCTATTAACAGTAAGTAACTTTGCAACTACATGTCAACTAGCAGTTAGTAGAGTGTAGTGGACTATCGAAATAAAGTGTAACCAAAAAAAGAGAAAAATTTGTAGACCCAAGCAACAGGTTTTCTCACATAGATTTTTTGTCTTCATTCTTCACTCAGCAGATGGGAAAAATAAACAAAAACATTAAAACCACTTTTAAAGGGGTACTATTATGCTTTTTCAGTTTTTGAATTTTAGTCAGTATGTAGTGAATGTTTGGGCATAAAAAGATCTAAAAAGTTACAAATCTCAAAGTCCACTCCAAAGGACGATATTTCGTAAAAAAAAAAAAAATCCCTTTTAAAGAACTACAACGAACGGCTCGTTTGGACTACAGCGTTGCTTTCCGTGGGTTTTGTGATGTCACAAAGTGTGCATCAGAGAAAACGAAGAAGAAGAGCTGCTGTAGCGTCAAGTTTTCGCCATGTCGAAGAAACGCTGTTTTTTTCACCCCTGTGCCCAAACGTCTTTGTTTGGCCTTCCTAAAGCGGACGGCGTCAAGAAACAGTGGTTGCAATTTATTTTTAATTCTGTTCCTGAGCATTAAGCGGTTGTTGACATCGTATCTAAAATGTTATTTAGCAAAAAAAACAAAAAAAACAACAACAATAACGTTACCACTCTAATATGTCTTGCAATATCCGTGTGTGCAAAGGTTCTGCGCGATCCTCTTGTTCAGACGCCTTCCTTAACTATACCGGAGCAGACGGAACTTGCTGCTTTGGCAAGGGGCGGGGCAGTACTGAAACACCGTCTAAGCTGTTCGCCAATCACAACGCACTGGTACAGCTAACCAATAACAACACATTTAGTTTTTCTGAAGGCAGGCCTTCATCAAACCTGGAACTAATCGATCCGTTTGTGCCAGACTGGGGAGAAAGGTATTTTAATAATGTAAATTATGTGAAAGATTATGGGTTTTTCGAACCACCAAGCATGAGAGCATGTTCTAGTACACCCCCAAAACAAAATCAAGACTTTGTAGAAGAGCATAATAGGACCCCTTTAAGGCACATTTATTGAAAAGAACAAGTGACATTTATCTTATTAGCAATGCAGCACATTGACTGCTTTATCGATTGCCTCTGGAATACACTGACCTGTTACAGTATAACTTAGATATTAATATTGCATCATAGATCTGTATTGGTTCACTCATTAGCAGGCCAAGAGAGAATTTGAACCATGCTGATTTTGAAGGAAAACCTATTGTCCAATACACTCTCTGATGAAAAAAAAGTTTATAAACCCAAGCAATATAAGATACTCACACAGAAAACTGTCACATAGATTTTCTGTCTTCATCCGTTTCAACCTTCACTTATCAGATGGAAAAAACAACAACACTTTAAAGGCACGCTTATTGAAAAGAACAAGTGACATCTATCTTATTAGCAATGCAGCACATTGACTGTTTTATGGATTACCTCTGGAGAATACTGACCTGACCATTATCGATCTGTATTGGTTCACACATTAGCAGGCCAGAGCAGAATTTGAACTTTCCATGCTAATTTTGAAGGAAAATCTATTGTCCAACACACTCTCTGATGAAATAGTTGCGAAACATCACCAGAATGAAGAATACACATATTTGTTTCAAAAGATTTAATTGTTTCACTTCATTAGTTTGCGCTAATTCAACTGTAATCCTCTCTCCATGTAAAAGTATATTTCAGCTCTGGAAACGTGCAATTTGGTGTTAATTTAGCAGCAGTTTTGTGAGCCGAAGATCTGGCCCAGGACATTTGATCCCATTTCCAATTAAGCACACTGAAAAGGTTTAATCTGTGAAGCTCTGGAGCTGATGTTATTAAAACACTAATTTTCCCCTGGAGGGGCTATGCAAACCATTTTGGCACAGTGAAGACATTTCAACAAGGGAAAAATAGTTAGCACTGTTGCTGGTATTGTGCGTTGTATGACTGCTGGAAAACATAATATGTTTAGATCTAGTTTATTTATGGTGTATTTGTAATAAACACCATTGCATCACTTTTTCTTTTTTTTCTTTTTTTAAAAATAAATATTAAATAATTCAGAAATTTCCAATGCTTTTGTCTGTCTTTTGTTCTCAGCGCAAATATGCAAATTCATAAAATATATCTATAATTTAAATGAAAATGATTGAAAGTTAGATGGTTTGTCACAGTGCTGGCAATGATTCGTTGATATTCTTTCCCATGCTCTCGTACCTTTCACTAAGGCAGTCTTTATGTGTAGAAGTCAATAGATGTGATTGCTGATCTGTTAGTGAACAGCTTTTCTCTTTCTGCAATAAAAAAATAATAATGTGTTTGTCTCGATTTTTCTTTCCTCTGTAGCTCTAAGACTTGGCTTTTGTTCTTTTCCTTCTCCAAAGGGTTGTTTTCCCCATGCGCTTTGATGAATGAGCATTGACAAGGTTCTGCTTGGCGATTAGATCTACACAGAGATTGTGACTGCAGGGAATGACGAGTCTCTAAACAGCCATTGGTTCATTTACGAGCTTTTGTGTCTTTGAAATGAGAATCAACTAACAGATAACTGCAAACGTAAAATCCAGCATCTACTGTAATATGATGCTAATAAAACTATATCTGGATTTGAACAGTCAAATGATTTAACATCTTTTACACTGAAATGGCCAGGAGGAATTTCACAGCAGCCGTGGTTAACAAGTATTTATTAGTGCAAGGGATATTACACACAAACAACTGAACCAAAAAAAAAAAATATATATATATATAAAAAATAAATTGATTGAAGAAGCCATGAAATGTTATTAGTTTTAAAATGCTTACAATATTATTATTTGTGTATGCAGTTCTGTTGTCCTTAAACAGTAAATTGATTGATGCAACAGTTAGTTCATTAGCATATAAAATCTAAATCAAACAAAGTTGTATTTCCTTTTTTTGGTTGTGAAATTTTGTGGTGTGGTTGTGAACAATTGTGGCTACATGTTAATCAGAAAATGGTTTGTGCTGTATATGATGGGCCTGGTGGCTCTAGTTGTCAGCTCACACTCCATGCACAAAGGGCCCACCATATTATGATCGATTTTTATAGCTTAAGACAAAGGTAAATAAAACCTAACTGTTATTTGAAAAGTCGTGTAGCAAGATTAAATGATCAAGGCATGGTAAACGTTTTCATGTTAATGTGGCCTTTATATTACAACAAAGAAGAAGAAAAAAATTGGTTGTTTTACTAGAAATTAACCCCTGGGATATAAATTTGTCTTCTTTCTGTTTCTCACATTGATGTCAGAGACATATAGACACCATTAGCACCATTACAGTTAATAATTTTCACCCAATCTATTTTTTTAAATGCATGTTATTCATCTTATTGTGAACAATTCATCTATGCTTGTTTCATTTATTTAAAAAAAGAAAAAAGAAAACATATTTGATTATCATTAACTTTAACAATGTTTAATTAAAAATTCAGGGAAAAAATTTAAACAAAACAAATCTGGAACTGGTTAAAGCGCACATTAAACTTCACATTAAAGCGCTTGAGGGTTATGTTACTAACAGTCAACTGGTTTTAATATAGGATTAAACTCTGAGGGTAATATTTAGGAATACACAATTAATTTTGTATTCATGCTCCTATGTTGGTCCCTCAATGACTAGAAAAGTCACCTTTTCTTATGATTGTTAAAAACAATTCTGAGGAAAACGATACTCTGAGAATGCTGTACCCTGAGACTGTAATGGGTAGTTGTATATTAAAGCTCACAAAGGAGTAGAGTCCACGAGGTTCTTTTTAATAAATACACAAGGAGAAAACACCAACAAAGATACATTCAAACAATAGCGGACATTGAGCTGAGGGAAACTGAAGGCTTAAATACATGGAGATCGTAATCAGGGAGAAACAGAACAGGTGTGGGAACCAATTAAAACCATGGAAACTAATAAGGAAACTCAGACAAGCATCAGGGATAAAATTAAACAAAAACAGAACCAACATGTGACAGAACTCCCCCCTCCCAGAAGGCGCGTCCTCGCCCCCATAGAAAGAACCAACTGAGGAGGGCGGGGGCTCTGGAGGAGGGCGTTGAGCAGGAGAAGTTCTGGAACTGGGAGAAGGTGATCGCAGGAGAAACCAATGTGGTCAAGACAGTGGGAGGAGCCAGGAACAGGAAGAGCCAGACAGGGACCCAGGCCATAGTCAGCGGGATCTTCCATAGCGGAGCTGCAGGAGGGAAGAGCCATGGTGGAAGCCTAGGAGGAGCGACCGGGGATGCAATCTCCTGCGACGGAGCTGGCCAAGGTGGTGTTATTCTGTAACAGGTAGTTGTATATTAAAGCACATGATGAAGGAGTAGACTCCAAGAGGTCCTTTTTAATAAACCCACAAGGAGAAACCACCAACAAAGATACATACAGTGCAAACAATACAGGACATGAAGCTGAGGGAAACTGAGGGATTAAATAAATGAGGAACATAATCAGGGAGAAACAGAACAGGTGTGGGAACCAATTAATCAAGAACCATGGAAACTAATAAGGGAACTCAGACAGGCATCCGGGAACAGGGAGAAAATTAAACAAAAACCTAGAAACAAATCATATATTCTCCTTCCAGGACCGTAGCAAAGAATTCTAAAGCTTCAAGCTTGTTCTGTGTCTTCATGCAAAATGGAATATATTATTTAATATCTAAATAAAACATTTGCATGGTAGGTTACCAGGGTATTGCTAGGTAATTACTGGGATGTTATTAGGATGCTTTAACTAGCTGCCAAGGCATTGCTAGGTGGTTGCTTGCAATCTTAAATCATTAAATAAACTACAAGATTTATTAAAAAAAAAAACATAAAATAAATAAAAATGAAAACTAAAAACATAAAATTTAAGATTATTTGATTTATGGAAGTCCTGAATATTTTTCCTTCCAGGACCGTAGCAAAGAATTCTAAAGCTTCAAGCTTGTTCTGTGTCTTCATGCAAAATGGAATATATTATTTAATATCTAAATAAAACATTTGCATGGTAGGTTACCAGGGTATTGCTAGGTAATTACTGGGATGTTATTAGGATGCTTTAACTAGCTGCCAAGGCATTGCTAGGTGGTTGCTTGCAATCTTAAATCATTAAATAAACTACTTGCTTTTGAAGTTGGCTATCAGAGCTGATAGTGGAGACTGCTCTTTCACTGTAATCCAATTAGCAACAAAGAAAGGTGCTGAGCAAATCACATGCTTATTTAAACCCTGAGCCTGTGTAGCTTGAAACTTGATTTAAACGCACATTTAGTCCAATGGAACTTTTTGGGTGTGGCAAAAATGACAATGTCTTTCTATTTATTATCAGAGTTTTCTGGGAAAATATGCAGGGAGTTGTCTTACAGTATTATGCTACACAATTGGATGTGTCTCTGTTTGCTCAAGACATAACTATTCATTCAAATGCTTCATTGGTTGTGAATTGATAGTGGCAATTATTTTATTTTTTTTAACTGATAGAAGACATTTAGGGCATTTAAAACTTGAAGCACATCTCTTTTAGCTGATCCCAATTTTAGTTGTATAAGTCTTTATAAGCCTCTGAGACAAAGATTTGTGAAGGAATCATTTGTCAACTTCGGAGCTCCCAAGAATCGGAAGGCCACAACCGTCAGATCACTGGAGATAGAACAGCATAGAGCAAGCCATCGTTCTTCATTGATATTTCTTAACACTGTTTTTTTTTTATCCAAAAAGCCAAAGCATCACATTCCAGTGGAATGTGATGTAATTTTTTATCTGCCAAAGAAAATAATGGAAATATAACACATAGCTTCAGAAGTCAAAACACTGGTTTGGAGATGACAACGCATCAAAATCATGTCTCAGACAATGATTGTCCTTGTCTGTGAAAGAAGAGTTGAAAATTGAAAAATGAAAATTCTGTCATTACTTACTCACTCAAGTGTTTTACCAAAACTGTAGCTGTTATTTTTTCCATGGAACACAAATTTGGAACACTTTGAGCAATCTTTATGCATGACCAAATGTCTGTGAAGGATTCTTTTGTGTTCCACTGAAGAAAAAAAAAAAACAGGGTATAGGTTTGGAACAAGAGTGAGTGAATAATGGCAGAATTTTAATTTTGGGCAAACTGTCAAAGTGAAATGCAAGTCTTTCCATATTTTTCACCTCTCAGTCTAGCAGTTCTCAGAAGCATGTAGGCACAACACAACCCACACGATTTCTACCGAGGGAAATCAATTGCAATTTCTACCGAGGGCCCCCAAAACACTAAACACGCCCCTGGCAATTCTATCAACTACCATTAAAACATTTTTCTCATGACGTCTCATCACTTACGATAGTTTAGCAGGCCTACATCAAATTATATGCACACTTAGTGAATGAGTTATATTATGCTACTTCTGGAGACACCCACCGCTTTCCTTATTTTGAGTCAGATAAAATCTCTCCGATCTCTGAAAGGATATTACATTCATCTTCAACCGTTTAAGTGTCTGCTAGATATAAGAAGATTTCCAGCATTTCACTGCAGAAATACAAATTGACCTCTATTTTCCAGGTGTCAGTCTGTCTTCCAGACTCATTACACTTCTGCTGGCCCCTTCACCCCTGTGTGTCATATCTCCATCAGTGATTCGTAAAACAACCACCCACCCAACAGTTTCAGTTCTACTGACTGAACACTGCACTATACTATATTGAACCTATATGAAATTTACAGTGTGTATATATACTAACCCTAACCCTAACATTTTAAAACAAGGTTCCATTTGTTAACATTAGTTAACTTTAGTTAACAGGAACTGACCATGAAAAATTTAAAAATACTTATAAAACGTTTATTAATGTTAGTTAATGTTAATTCCAACATTTACTAATACATTATTAAAATCAAATAGTGTCTGTTAATATTATTCAATGAAACTGAGCTACTAGCTGTTTGTAATGCACATTCAAAAATGTATGCATCAACAAAAATATCTTGCTATAGCTAACTAAAATAACCTCACTCTTTTATATAAAAGACAGATTTTTTAACATTACCTTAACAGTTTCACCTGATATGAATCTTGTTCACCTGGCCCTTGTCAAAGTCTCTCAAATATTTTCACTTGCCCATTTTCCCTCTTTCCAACACACAAAATTCAAGAACTGACTGTTCACTTGTGACCTAATATATCACATCCCTTGACAGCTGCCATTGTAACAATGTAATGAATATATCACCTCTCAATAGTTTTAATGTTGTGGCTGATCAGTGTATAATTGAACATAATTACATGGCTCGAAAGTTTTCTTGGTCACACTTTAGCTTGAGGACCAATTCTCACTATTAACTAACTATTAAGTACGACATTTGCCTCAATAAACGCTCAATTTGCTGCTTATTAATAGTTAGTAAGGTTGTTGTTAAGTTTAAGGGGTAGGTTTAGAATATTGTCATGCATAATAAGGAATTAATATGTACTTTATAACTACTAATAAACAGCCAATATGCTACCAATATGCATGTTAATAACCAACTGATAATTGGTCCCTAAACTAACTGTTACTTTATTTATTTATTTATTTTTTATTATTTTGTTTATTATGGTACAACCAAATGTAACACTGACATATTTACACTGTATACTGTAAAAAGATTACTGTGAAATTTACAGTAACTTGCTGGCAGCAATTGGCAAGCAAGTTGCTGTAATATATTCCACAGTATGCTGACTGTAAGTTTAATCACAGTAACTATTAAATACTGTAATTTTTGTTACAGTAAAAATCACAGTACCGTAATTGCAGAGTAATAGAATGCTGTATTTTTTAACACAGCAAATATACTACTGTAATGAGCATTACTGCTTTAATTGTGTGTACTGTAAAAGGAAGACACGGTTTTTGCCACAAAAATAACATTTATTGACTTTAAAATGTGAAAATACATAAAAATGGCATAAAATAAATGTAAATTTTGTATTTTTCAGTCTGTAAACATTTTTTATTTTACATAAACCTAAAATTTTTTTTATTGTTTTTAACTATAAAATCTTTTGTGACCGACTTTCGTAGTAGCTTGAATATGGAATATGATGAGAGGCTAATCAGCTAGTGGTATGCTAACATAGTTAGCTAATTGGTAAGAGAATGCTAATTTAATATGCTAACCCTTTAACTTGTGATTGCACTTTTTGGTTTCTATTGGCTGCGTATGAGAATTATACTTTCAAACCAATTTTCCAGTGTAATACCAAAGTACTTTTAAGACAAGTCATGTCACTCGGCGGCCATCTTTGAAACGGCTCTCGGGCATGCAAGTGCAACTCCTATCTCTTTGAATGGGGAAACATAAAATTCTCCAAAACCGGTCACTAAGCTTACGATTAAATTTCATATTTGAAATCACCAGAGAAATCTGACAACAACTGTGTCATAAATGTTGTTACTTTTGCTCAAATAGCGTTATAAAAAGCTTTTTTTTCAGGCTAGATCAACCAGTGCGCAGGCGCAGTCCTAAGAGCACGTCTCAGAAAGCTGACTGTTTCTATAGCAACCGGGACTTCTAACGGCAGTTGCCGTGACGCACAGACTTTACCGATTAGTGATTGGCTCTTTCATTCAGAAGGCGGGGTTTCCTGCGATTGAGCGGCCATATTGAGCGT
Organism: Sinocyclocheilus rhinocerous; assembly: GCF_001515625.1. Taxonomy (NCBI): domain Eukaryota; kingdom Metazoa; phylum Chordata; class Actinopteri; order Cypriniformes; family Cyprinidae; genus Sinocyclocheilus; species Sinocyclocheilus rhinocerous. The sequence goes on along the minus strand of NW_015662004.1, from coordinate 977,787 downwards.
TGCATTTTTCCTCATTCAAAACTATACGAGTGACACGTCTTGGGTATTCTATAGTCTTTGGTAATACTCATCCTTCCACATAAATTCCTGTCTACATTTCATGGTTTATATCTAATTTCAGATTTCTGTGCCCCTTGGTTTGTTAATGTGGTACTAAATGGGTCCAGAAAGATTCTTCTTACTTTGTATGTCTAGTTCCACTTTTCTCCCAAGCAAAAAAGTGGAGCTAGATATACAAAGTAAGAAGAATCTCGCTGGACCCATTTAATACCACATTAATAAACCAAGACTTTTGCATCTTAGCAGAAGAGAAAGACAACATGTGGTATTAAATGTTCTGTCACTTCAAAAATAATGCCTTTAGAGTTGTAATTTTGTCAAAGTAATTTTCTTTCTTTACCACAAAATACTTTCATTTAATCTGCACGGCAAAGTCATAATCCACATTAATGTAAGGCTTCTCTGTGCTGACCCTTCTCTTTCTGATACAAGTAATTAGCCTGCCAATCCTGAGGAATTTCTTGAAGACAATTATGTATAACACTACAGATCTGAAATGAGAGAGAACAGAGACTATCAATATTTGCATGGCATAATCCACCATGAATAAGTGCTGTCGCTGATTCCCGTCACTTTGACAGATCCGAGCCCCCAGCTGGGACAGATGGAGCTGTGGGAATGAGGAGACAGAATGCTGTTGGGTTTTAGCAGGAGATTGCCAAAGAACATCATAGCAATATGCAGACTTCCTTCATGGCTTGTGGAAAATGAATGCCTAGATTCTTACTAAGAGTACTATACTTGTTTACTTTTTGTAATATTGCAGCATATATTTAAGTGGAGATGACATCAAATAGACAGAGCAGTCCGGTATATATATATATATATATATATATATATATATA
>NW_015662004.1:974299-975316 GCF_001515625.1 Sinocyclocheilus rhinocerous | reverse complement strand
TATATATATATATATATATATATATATATACTCAAAATACTGTCATTATTTACTTACCATGTTGTTCGAAACTCAGGAGATATTCTTTTCAATACAAAAGTAGACTGTGTCATGTAGGTGTTGAAAGGATAGGACACCCCAAAATAAAAATTCTGCCATTATTTACTCACTCCCATGTTATTCTATGGCTTTCTTTCTTTCTTTCTTTCTTTGATGGGTGGATAAACCAGGGTGGAGCTGATGGTGGGAGGAGCCAGAATTGGGCCAGGAGCACGAGGAGCCAGGTGGTAAGCCAGAGCACAGCCAGGACCGAGGCCCACGGTGGAGTCGAGGGAGGGAGGAGCCATGATGTTGAAGGCCTTGAAAACACCATGGGGACGAGTGACGGAGATGGAGCTACTGGAGGAGGAGACCCAGGTCGAGCCAAGGTGGAGACCAGGGCAGTGTTAATTTCGTTGATGAATAATTTTCATAACATATTTTTCACAGATGACAACGAGACAATAACGAACTAAAACTCTTTTTGAATGACAAAAACTATGACGTTAATCTATTGACATTTTCGTCAACGAATAAAAATGAGATGAAAATGTTAGGGAGGGACGATTTGGGAAGAGATTCATTCTGAATGAATCTGCTGCGTGGTTCGGAGGTTAAATGCGTACATATGAACCGGCGGGACATAAGCTAACATACACTTGCTGCACGTCGCATAAAACATTCAAAAATGTCAATATGTGGGAGTAAGAGAAGAGCAGACATATGGATAAATCTGACGACGCAAGAGAGAACTCAATTCGGTCCGGTTTTCTGAGCACACACACCGAAGCAGCGCCTCTCACACAGCACATGAGTACTCTTTCGCGTCTCATGAACGGAGAAATACACACAAAATGATGCTGAATTGTCCGTTTTGATGAGTAGTCACGTAAACACAGTTGATTACGTCTTAAGTGAACGTAAACAGTAGGGAGAACGTGTATCAGTACATTGCATCCATTGCAGCTGTGCATTCGG
>NW_015662004.1:961280-972917 GCF_001515625.1 Sinocyclocheilus rhinocerous | reverse complement strand
AACCTTAATATCAAACCTATATAATGAGTTTGGAAATTTTAGAGAAATGCTTAATAAATGCACTTAAACTAAACCCATTAGATTTTAGCCGACTAAATTTACTGTAGATTTAGTCAACTAAAATCTTATGATATTTAGTCGACTAAAACTAGACTAAAACTAAAAACAATTCAGAAGACTAAAATATGACTAAAACTAAATTTAGTCAATTTTAGTCAAAAGACTGTAACTAAAACTAAAACCAAATCAAAATTTGCTGTCAAAATTAACACTGGACCAGGGAGCTAGGAGCGAAGGTGGATTCTGAGGGTTGAAGGACCGAGGTGGAGTCCAGGATTCTGTGGCTGGTGGCAGAGACAAGGGAACTTCACTCCAAGGTGGCGCTGGAGACTGAAAGACCCGAAGCAAGACCAAGTGCCCAGACGGCACAGACTGAGGGAGAGCTGAGGGGCTGGCAGGAACCAGCAGAGACAGGGCTGAGGAACTAGCTGGGTTTTGGAGAGGGAGGCTGGGTGGGAACACTGGAGAGCAGGAGCTAGGAGGAACCGTAGGAGACACAGGAGACATAGAAAACACAGGAGACATAGGAAATGCAGGAATGGCTGAACCAGCAGGGCCGGGAGAAACAGGCAATTTTCATCATCCAAAATATAAAATATGACAGAGGCCAGCTGAAGCTCACCCTCAGTAGTGGGAGTGTGGGCAGAGCTTCTCTCCATGCCCTCGTACTCCATGAGAATTTCCTCCAGGATGGACGATCTTGCCGGCTCTCGCACCTGGTCAGACGTGAAATCGTGCTCAGGCTCCGGGGCGATGGCTGGCTCAGTGATTAATTCTGGCTCTGTCATCGCAGCTAGTGCAGGCTCTGTGTCGTGTCTGCGGTGGGCTCTGGCATCCACTCCATGCAGCGTGGGCAAGACGGTTGGCTGGGCTCTGGTTTGGTAGTGGGGCTGATGAAGTCCTCCTTTGGGGAGACAAATGCAGCAAAGTCCTTTCTGGGACCATCCGCTGGAAGGTGTGCCTTAGACCGCTCGTTGAGGCTGGAGTAGTATAAAACACAGATTGAGCGGTCAGGATAGTGCGTGAGGCACATCAGATCTAAAAAGTCCCGGGTATGGTCTTCCAGTGGACGATCACCCTGCTCCAAGCAAAGGAGTTTGACAACGGGTAAATCCATAGCGGGGGGCAGGAAATGGAACAAAAAGAAAGGAAAACGCCACAAAAAAATATTTTCTAGGTCTGGTATTCTGTAATACGTTGTGCAAGATAAATGCACAATGTAGGATTAGTAAAGAAAATAACAGTCTTTAATAATAAGTCCAAAGGGAATGCACTGGAAAAACACAGAAACAACAACTGAAACATGCAAAACTGCAAACAATACCGGACCCCGAACCCAGGAGAACACAATGTGTGACGAAGTGAAAACTAGGTCAAAATAAAGAAACAATGAAACACAGAGCAGACCAGACATGTGACAAATATGTAATCATATATTATTATTATATAGTTTAGTATAAAGCTGTTTGGTTACCAAACAAAGTAGTGCATACAGGTTTTGAACGACATGAGGTTTAGTAAATGATGTCAAAATGTTCATTGTATATATATAAGCACTTAATACTAAAAGTGCCCCAGTAAAATTGACATTTAAAGGTGCAGTAGGAGATCTCGGAAAATGCTAACTTTAGCATGATAGCACTGAAAGCGAACGTCCCACCCTCCCTGCAAATCGCCGTCCAAAGCCATGCCCCCTGAACGCATATATGCTCAGAGACCAGATGACCAGAGACAACATTACTACAATACATCATGTGTCATTCACCAGTGAGAAAACTGTATAACACAGTTAGTAAACGTACTACAATACCAGGAAAGAAGGTCAGGTTGTTGATGTTTGCCTGCCATTCTCGCTCTGTCTGCACAGCGTACGTGAAAGCGCTGATGACGTATCGTGTCTGCGCGAACAGGGTGCGCAGAGGTATGCAAATACATATGTTGACAAACAGGTAGGAAAACCAATCAAAATGCTCGGACCAAGCGTTTTGATTGGACAAACATTTCTTGGTCCTACGCCTTCAACAGAATATATAAATACATATAAATACAAATTCAGACAACTTAACTTAATGATTGCTATCGGGATGTGAAGAGACTTTCAACCAGCATAACAAAAAATGTTTCTGAAGAAAATCACCTATTGCACCTTTAAGCATATTTTGTTTTTTAAACAAAATGCATGTTAAAGCACACGCTCTGAATTTGAACACTGGCCCTTGTAAAGACATTAGGGAAAGAAACTGTCACAATGTTCACTAATGCATTTTGATGCATAAACAACAAAACTATGCGCTCTAACAGATACAAAATAAGTAAGCACCTGTTTCTAAGATGTGTGGTCTGCAAAAGCCTGACATAATGTGATCACTATGGTGATGTTAATGCACCCATTCATCCACATGTGTGTGTGTGTGTGTGCATGACAAACACACCACTTACAGTACGTTCCATTTCAACAAAACGTTTGTGATTACAATGTGATGTAAATGTAAAAGCCCAATTTGTGTAGGAGGACAGAATATTGCTCTCCTCTGTTTATATTCATGGAAAGCTTTGATGCAGAAGGGATTTTTTTTCCCTGTGCCTCTCAACAATAGGAAACAAAGTGACTTTGAATTTGGATCAGAGTACGCTGCTAGGCAACTGAGAGTGGAGGCCAACCAACTACAATTCCCCTAATTTACACTTGTCATGCTTAAGAGAATCAAGTTCGATGTATTCCCCAAAGTAATTTGCTGCGGGTGTGCAGATAGGTGACTTATGATATCTGACATTTAACTAATGCTGTGTCATCTTTTCCCTTGCTGCTGCACTAGTTAATTTCATATGCGGTTTTGCATCTTGTGACACTTTCTCCCTAGGAGGCAAACACGGGTAAGTAAGATTCGCAACGCCACAAAGAAGCCGTTCGCAAATGCACACATATACAGATGTGCGCACGCATACACCTCTCGGCTCCTGACTTGTGAACAGGTACACTCTGTTTTTTAACAAACACTTGACAGCTAGCATGACAGTATAGATGAGCTTGTCAAGTTCTCCTCAAAGAACCTGTTCACATCCCAAAATATATCTGACATGTTGAAGAGTGCTTTTCTGTAGGATAGGGTACTTTCCCGCCAAGCAATACGAAATACCTCTAGTTTTGTTTTCCTCCAGCTGCGCTCCATTTTCCGGGCTGCTCTCTTTAGGGTGCGATTGTGCTCATAAATTGGCACATTTCACAACCTGTCCTTTTGGCAGATTGGCTTCAATATAAGCTGTTTTTAGACTAACAAAGTTTTGAGTTCAGAAACGTACAGGATGTTTTTATAGTACAATGGCCTCTTATATGTCAAAAGACCAAGGGAATTTTGATTTCTCAGTTCATGGCCCTTTTAAAGGCCATGCATCAACCTCTTAAGTTATTTCATGTTGTTCATGCATTGACATTTGCAATAGTGTCAATTTTCCAATTCATCCTATGTTGTATGAATATCGTTGGACCTATATGCTCTTATGGTAATTAAAAAAAATTGTCACACTTACTTTTGCAAGTCAAACTTAAAATTTAGTACTATGTTGAGTCACCACTTGATGTCCAATGTTCCATATGAAAATGGCAAACAAGCAATACTATTGTATATATCAGAAAAATCATGCTATTACCATCTGATCACTGAACCATGGTGCTGCCGCAGTCCTTTTTTTTCAGTAATTGCAGACTCTCTAACCTCTCACAGATAAACAACAAGCTTGTTTATCTTAATTTTGCAAATCTATCCATTAGCTGTTTAGCATCTTTTGCCTAATGGATGGTATCAGTTCTGCTTTATTCCACTCATAGGACTCACTGTATGCTCCCCTTGATAACAAATTTGTTTTGTGCAATAGTGTCAGAGTTCTCACCCCAATATTTCGCCCCTTCTGCATTTGGCACAGGTTGCCATGACAACCTCTAACCTGTTCTTGTTCAGTTATCAGTCAGAACCAGCACAAATAAAGAAAAGGTAATATATTTTATATTTGTTCAATGCATTGTGACCATGTTTGCAGAATGTAACAATTGCATGTTTTCTAGCATACTTAACATATAAATTAGCACATCTGAATGGTAATAGAGGAAAATCTACATTCAAATTCTGCTGTATTCCACCGTAGACTGCTTTAATCTTTAAAAAGGATGTGATGGCTATGAATACATTTTGGTGTACCTGTAACATCCAGCAAGCCTCTCTTCATTGAAAAATGGAAAGCTGCTCTCCTTATCTTCTCCTGCATGCAGCACATGCACACACTCATATTTGAGCACAGCCAGACAGTGAGAGAGAATGTAAAAAGAGGAATCTATGCTGATCTTGGGAAAGATGTCAGTCTTCTCTCATCTGAATAGGTGGATATATTAAAGTCCTGAGAAGAGTCTAGATTTAGGTCAACCCGCTCATCTATTGTGATAAAGGCTGACAAAATTCCTCTCATAGCCAGCAGGCAGAGAAAACAAACAAGCAAAAAAAAAAAAACATCTCTGCAACTGTCACACTTCTTGGGAGGCAAGGAGCGAGGAACGAGGAAACACGGAGATAACTTCAATTTACAGTCTTTAATGATCACACAGGGAACGTAGGAGACACAGGAACACATGGAATGACGTTCAAGGGCCGACAAACACTAACTGAAAGGACTGGGGCTTTTAAACTCTGGGTGATTGGGAAAACACAGGTGCAAGGAATGACTAATTAAAGGGAACACGGCACACCTGGGGAGGGAAAACACAACACAAAGAGTCCAGGGCCGTGACAGCAACATTGACATGTTCTTAGTAGGTGCTTTTATCACAGACTGGATCCATCTGTACAAGCATAGGAAAAACATAATATATGGCATATCATCATTATGTTCCCCCCCCCAGTATGCTACTGTATAATCTAAATGTCTCTGCTATCTTTAAAAATAAGCATGCAGTTTCATTTCCATTACCATCACTACGGGGACCTGTTTTCAAACAGGTTTCCTAAACACTCCCCCCATTGGTCAGTTAAAACAAACTGTCCTGCCCCAAAATCTGCCCAATTGACCTATCGGTAAGCCCCGCCCCCCTTAGTTACTGTTGCGAACTTGGACAAACAAACGGAGTTGCTAACTGTCAGCTGTCAGTGTGAAAACCTTGTCCCTACATCTTTTTGATAAATTTTGGACACAGAAGGACTACCATTCAAGTGGGACTTAAATATGCCATGGAGGGATATATAAAATAAAATAAATATTGTGGGCATTAATTTGGAAGCGAGGGTTTACAGATCACAATGCAAGCGGGAGAAGTCTCATGTTAACTGTTACGTTCATCACGATCGCAGACAACAACATCCCGGATCAACACTGTTCATGTACCACTGGGTACGATTAAATTAATTTACATTTAACCAGTTTAATATGAAGAGACCGTGAAATGTAGACCGTTTATGTGTTTTTGCCCTACACTGTACAAGACGTGAGAACAGTCCGCTATTTAGGTTTGTATGGACTCACTAACTCTAACGTTAGCTAGTTTTAGCCAGAGATACCTTGCTAAAGCACAAGATGACATTAACGTTCTGTTTGAGCAGATGAAAATTGTAACAATGATAGTATGACAACCAGAAAACGAATGTTTATGTCTTCATTGGGATTGGGGGTGAATGCTTTGGGACAGTTTGCTCCGTTTTGTTTGGGTTTAGGAAATAGAATAAAATAAATTCCATTGCCTATCCTCTCAGGATTCCTGGAATCGCTGTTACAAGTACCCCAGGCACATCGTTTTTCCATTTTTGAAGCACAAACTCCATAAAAACGATGCAAGCTTCGGATCACAGATCACAGCACACTCGCACCCAAACTTACAGATGTCCGAGTTCTGCTCCCCGTGCAACTGATACTCGACTGCCATTGGCTCATCTGCGTTCGAGGGGAGGGGCTTACCGATAGGTCAATTGGTTGAGTCACTCTTGCTATGTAGGGCTGGATCACTGTAAAAAAAAAAGCAACTGCATATTTTCCAGTTTACGAAACCTTTTGAGTCTCAAATACTAAAAAATGCTATTTTCTTGAAACTAGTCAAACACAGTTGTCTGAACAAAGAATTTCATATTGCTGAAATGTTAAGGCTTTGTGAGTTCCCAGCATGAATTGCAGCATGAATAAATTATGTAGTTACTGAAGGATTATTATTTTGCTGTTTGCTGACTTAATTTAAGCTTTTTTGTTGTTGTTTTGTCATTATTGTTAGTTATTTGTTGTGCTGTGATGTTGTGCTGTGGTTTCTTAGACAAACAAAGATAGTGATGTCTGCATGTTAGACTAAGTTATCCATTAAAGTTTCTATAACATTTGGACTTAGATATCCTAGGCACTACTAAAAGTCCAGAGTTTTGTGACCTTAAAGAGCGTGATGGATTGTAGGGCATTAGAAGATCAGTTAAATATACAGGAGCTAGACCATTTAGTGCTGTTTTTGTAACATATGAAATATGATTTTCGAAAGAAAATGTTGTGTCTATATAACGCCCAGCTCTATAACTGCAGATGATGACATAACAGATCCTTCTAGTTGCAAATTGTATTCTAAAAGATTCTGTGTGCAAGTCTTTGGTCCAATAAGTAATACCTCAGTCTTGTCTGAATTTAATAGAAGAAAATTACTGGTCATCCAATATTTTATATCTTTTACACATTCTGTCAACTTGGATAATTTAGAAGTTTAATCTGGTCATGATGAAATATATAACTGAGTATTGGTATATCAGTGGAAACTAATTCCATGTTTTCTAATAATGTTGCCAAGTGGATATTGAAAATAACAGAGGGCCTAACACAGATCCTTGTGGCACCCCATAATTTACTGATGTTAACTTGGATTTTTCACCATTTAAGTAAACAAAATGGTAATAGTCTGCTAGGTACGATCTAAACCACCGTAATGCCTGTCCCTGAATGCCAGTGTAATTTTGTTTTCAGCCTAAGAGTATGTCATGGTCTATAGTGTCGAACACAGCACTAAGATCAAGTAGAACTAGTATTGAGACAAATCTTTGGTCAGAAGCTAGAAGTAAGTAGTTTGAAATTTTAACGAGCACAGTTTCTGTCCTATGATGTGGCCTGAATCCTGATTGAAATTTTTCATAGATGTATTTTTTATTTTTTTTTGCAGGAGGGAGTACAATTTAGTGGACAAAACTTTTTCTAATATTTTAGACATAAATGTAAAATTTTTGGGTCTGCAAATTCATTTGGATCTAGTTGTGGTTTCTTAATGAGAGGCTTAATAACTGCCAGCTTAAAGGGTTTTGAAGCATGACCTCGCAATAAAGATGAATTAATAATATTGAGAAGAGGCTCTTCTGCTACAGGTAACAACTATTTCAATAATTTAGTGGGAATGGGACCTAATAAACCTGTTGATGGTTTAGATGTAATGATTAGTTTATTTAATTCTTCTTGTCCTATAGTTGTAAAGCACTGTAATTGTTCTTTAGGGGTGGTAAAAGAGGTTGGATCATAAAATGCATTCAAAGGTTGTACATTTACAATTGTATTTCTAATAGTTTAAATTTTCTCTGTGAAGAAATTCATAAAGTCATTACTACTAAACTGTGATTCAGTTCAGGTGACGTCTGTTTATTTGTTAGTCTAGTGACTGTATTAAATAAATACCTTGGATTGTTTTGGTTATTTTCTATGAGATTGTGAAAATGCTCCGCCCTGGCTGCTTTAAGAGCCTTTTTGTAGCGGGATATGCTTTCTTTCCATGCGATGTTAAAGGCCTCTAAATGAGTTTGTTTCCATTTGTGCTCGAGGTTATGAGTATCTCTCTTGAGAGTATTACTGTTGTACCATGGTGCAGTACTTTTCTTTTATTATTTGACCTCATTATTCGGGGAATAGACAGTTTCTATCGAATGGACTACAGATGCACTACTATCAATGAAGTTGGTAGAACAACAAAGACTTTGATTTGAGGTAATAATAATAATAATAACAATAATAATAATAATAAAATGTAATAATAATAATAATAATAATTAATAATGACCATTGTGTCAGTCAAAAATTATCTATACACTCATTATCTGTGAAGTGCTTTGGACTCTCATCTGCAAATGTCTTGTTTTGGGCATGGGCATAGGCGTTTCTACAGGTTAATTAACATAAGCATCATTGCACAAAGCTTTGTGTGCTTGTCATCTAATTAGGGCCTGAAATATACAAATAGTAAGTCTGCATTTTAAAACAAAGAAAAGGTGGATGGTTAATATGCAAAAACAGCCAGAAACTCAGTAGTAATGCAATATGTAAAAAAAATAAAATAAAAAAATCATATTTTCAGCTTTATTTAGCGTTCATGTAAACAAAATTTTAATTCTGACTGAAACAAAAAGTGTCCATGTAAATATGGCTACTTTGTTTACAGTTTTCAGGGGCCTAAAAGAACAGTTCACCCAAATATTAAAAATCTGTCATCATTTACTTACCCTCATGTCATTCTGAACCTTTACTGAAATTCTTTATTGTGTGGAACTCTAAAGGTGCTATTTCGAATATGTAGGACCCCACTTATCTTTATTATACTTATTTATTTATTTATTTTTAAATATCTAAAAGCATACAGGGTTAGAACAACATTAGGTTAAGTAAATGATGCAGAATTTTCATTTTCGGTGAACTATTCTTTTACCATAGTTGTTTTAACACATGAAGATAAAATTACGCACTTCACCTTTAAGAAATGCAAATATAGAGTAACTTAAAAGTCAACAGAAATTGTAAAAATAAATACAGTGATGTTACACGTTTATAATGTCATGTCAATAATAAGTTTAAAAGGTCAGGTAATGCATTTTTATTTCTTCCCACAATATTCTGTGACTGCAAAAAGAAACGCTTTATCACAGAAATATGGTGGAGGATTATTTATAGCAGATTTATATCTGAAGACATCTCTCTTTCTCACAAAACTAATAATGGTGCTTTACCCGGAAAACTGCTCCCAAACTGTTCTAGCGAGACCTGTTTACTGAGAAAACCTAATAATTTTTTTATGATTGAGTGCGCTTACTCATAAAAATGCTGTCTCTCCCAACTATCTAAATGATGAATCATCTGTCTTTGGTGAATCTATAAACAAAACTCTTAATCTTTAAGCAAGAAAAAAGAACATAAAAACTAATATTTGAAAATGAGAATGCATGCTCACATGACTTCATATAGATTTAATGAAGGTACTGTATAATGAATTCTTGTAATTCAGGTCAGTTTAATGGAAGTGCGAACTTGTGACGGACCATCTAGGAGAGCAGATATGAGGTTCTCAACATTAAAGCGAGATGAGAAGATGGGGCTGGAAACAGCAGACTGAGGACTCTCGAGTGACAGAGTCTGTCAGAAACATCTCGCTTATCTTCTTGAGAGATATTTGCTGCGATTAATAATGTAGGTTTAGCTCGATGGGATTTTAACGTTTACCACAGCACTGAAAGGCTGCTCAGTTCGGTCTGGATTTAATTTACTAGACCGTTTTCTAACAGTCTATTGTACATATTTTGATAAAAGTACATTTTTACAACAAACTAAAAAAAGCCGTCGCATTGCTAGGGCAATATGGATGGTTGCCAGTGTGGCACTATGTGGTTGCTAAGGTGTTGCAGCGTGTATTTAGTATGTTGCTAAGAGTTTCTGGGTAGTTGCTAGAACATTTTAGGTGATTGGTTACCATTTAAAATCCCAACCCTAATTATTAGTAACAGTAATAACAATGTTGTCTTTAGCAAACACTGGTAATGAAAGTATTTAGCCATTTTATACACTATTCCTTTAAGAATTATATAAGTTAGCACATTATAAACAGTGTAATTAGGTACTTCACTGAAGATTACAACATTACTATGCAGTAAAATTTAATAGGTGTAGATAGCATTAATGATTCTTGTACATTAAGCGACTACTGTGCTTCACAGTTTTGTTCGTATATTTGTGCCTACGTATTCATTTATGGTTGAAAGTATTGATTAAACAGCAACCATTAATTGATGAAGCGTCTGCTTCGTTTAAGTTAGACAGCACTTAGCTGACAAAACAAGTTTTGTATATAACATTATAACATTTTGCAAGGCAAAAATTTAGTATATATGCCCCCCCAAAAAAATCAAAATTTCACCTGAACACTGATTGTGTGAAAACAAAATGCTACCTGACCAATCCAATGTCCCATGCTGTCTGACAACTAACACCGTTTTCCACAGCAAAGAATCCTATTAATCCTAGCCAAAATTTAATCAGAACTGTATCATAATAAAAGGATTTATTCAATTAAAATGCAAATGGGTCTTTGTTTCTACATGGTCTGGCTGATCAGGAAAAAGGCGTAGGCATAATGTGTTTGTGTTGGAAATAACACTGCACTATTCAAACGGATGGAAAAATATAGTTGATATAATTTCATGCAAGAGTACCAAGATAAATATTAATATGAAATCTATAATTTAACCCCTTATATACACAAGCGTTTTCCTATTTTGTTGTAAAGGGAGGTGTTAGGTTACTCATAAGCTGTCTTTGCTGAAAAGTACTTAATAGGTTCCACAGCAACCATGAAAGCGCGAGGATGCCGAGATCAATAGCATTTGAATACTGATGTGGATCTTGGTCCTTAAACAATGAGTTTTAAAAGTGGTGTGTTGAGTGTGATAGCTGTGAGCACACGGCTGGATAGCTGGTGGGGTGAAGGGGATGTCGGCAAAATTTAAGCAAATGATTAATGACTGGACTTCACAGAGATCTTTTCTCTGTGTGTGTGTTTGTGTCTGTGTGTGTGTGTGTGTGTGTGTGTGTGTGTGTGTGTTTATGTATAATCTGTCCTTTGGGAGAGAGTTTGTCACATGGTATATTGCTTATTCAGTAAAAGAAAATGGTTTAAAAAAAAAACACAAGTACTTAATTTTTGGAATCTGATTACGTAATCCAGATTACATATAGTCAGTTACATACTACCCAGCTCTGGGTACATATAATGAAAAAACAAATGGGAAAGTGAAAGTTCAAAGTCAGTGAGGTCAATCAGTCATTTTTTTTTTTTTGTTCACTACAAAAATAAATAAATAAATAAATAATATTTTTGATTATTTGATAAAATATTGCTTAAAGAAAATATTTCAATTTTTTTATTCATGAAGTCCTGTTAGGTTTGTCACCCAAATACCTCCAAGATTTGCTGCAGCATCATGCTAGAATGTACACAACCAGATAATCTAATCATATTCTTTTGATTATTCCTTAAAAGAAAACTGTTTATGGTCATTCTGGATTTGCTGCTCCAAATGACTGTAATGTGCTACAAAAATAATTGAAATGAGAGACATATATTTCAACTTCTGCTTTAAAAATAGTACTAGGGAGTTTTTTTTTTCATCACTATTTGTAAATGTTTTAATACATTATTAGGTCCCACTTTATATTAAGTGGCCCTATTACCTGTGTACTTACATAGTAACTAGATGTGTACGTAGTATGTAACCACAGTGCAAGTACACATTGGTACATAGTATCTACAGCTGTAATATTTCTGTAACT
>NW_015662004.1:929735-961253 GCF_001515625.1 Sinocyclocheilus rhinocerous | reverse complement strand
CTGTGTAACATCAGAGTAATTACATGGTAAATCCATAGGAATTGTTTACTTAATATAAAGTGTAACACTTTCTTTACCAAAAAGTGCTGTTAGTCCTGTTACACATTTGCACTTTCATTACCAAAAAGTGTTGTTACCAATGTCCTGTTACACATTTGTATTGACACATTCAGTTACATATGTGTAGTTACACAAACATCACAGCTGTAGACTTTATGTATCAATGTGTACTTGCACTGTGGTTACATACTATGTACACATCTAGTTACTATGTAAGTACACAGGTATTAGGGCCACTTAATATAAAGTGGGACCAAATGTTTTTATTTACTTTTTTAGTTTTAACACTTTCTTTACCAAAAAGTGCTGTTAGTCCTGTTACACATTTGTATTTTCATTACCAAAGAGTGTTTACCAATGTCCCGTTACACATTTGTATTTACACATACCATTCAGTTACATATGTGTAGTTACACTGTGGACTTTGTACCAATGTGTACATACACTGTGGTTACATACTATGTACACATCTAGTTACTATGTAAGTACACAGGTATTAGGGCCACTTAATATAAAGTGGGACCCATTATGATTATTAATTATCAATTAATAAATCTATGTTTTGCTACTGTGTGTGTATAGCAATGTATGTTTGTGTGCCCTCCATGAAATTTTAATTCTCCTGCTAGACTGTTGTTGAAAATAAGAACTTGTTCTTAAGAAACATATCTGGTTAAATTAAGGTTAATAATAATAAATATATTTAACTTATGTCTATGGCAATTTTGTCAGGTGATGTCTCTATTATAAATCAGGATTTTAGTGCAGCGCCACAACTTAGAAGTGACTGCTGGTTAAAATGTAGTCTTAATGGGCCACGTTTCAGTCACTATTTCATATTTGTTTCATTGTCTGACAACAGAAACAAAAAGGTTTTTGGGAGTTTTTAGTATGTTTTTTTTTCTCTTTTTTCTACTGAATGTAACTGGCAACAGTGGTAGCGATCCATGATGCAGCATTTACAAAGAAATCAATTTCAAACCCAGCAGCTTTCAGTTGGTTAATGCGGGGAAAATTGCATGACCAACTTGAACACGAGCGAAATCTACGTGGGAAACTTTTTCTTCCTCATGCAAAACTCCCAGTCGTGCAGATATCTACAGAAATAACTGGATTTCGATTTGAATGTTAATACCACCCCGCAGCCTGTACTAGGACACAAAGGTAGGACAACAACTACCAAGGGGGGGCACCAGCACCCATAGATATAGGTTTGTTTAATCATTTCTCAGTCAAAAATCATAAGTCTGAGGACAATAATAGCATAGCTCTCCTCGTCAAGTTGCATGATTTGGTGTATCATTCATGTCTGTGAATTGCAAGCGGTGCGGGATGAGTTACGTGCTGGAAATTGAAGTATGAGCAATAATAATAGTGATGTTTGCCTTAGCAAACACCCCTAATAACAGGATAATTTTTTCTGAAAATAAACCCCTTAAAGCTATTCTGTTCTTAGATGGATAGTGCTGTGTTCTTGCACTAGAGGGGGCTATTTTCTCACTTTAAAGAGTACACATGCAACCATTTTTAAAAGCCCGTTCATTTCTATATGAGCATTTAAACTTAACATACTCTGCCTTAAGCTCATTTTTGATCCTACAATGTGCATTTCAAATGATCTGGGGCATCTGCCAGGATACGAAGAGCACAGATTCAGGCAAGTCATTGAAGGTCAAAAAATTTATTTTCAAAGGCCCTTCCCTTTCAAAGTATTGAAGGCTCATAAGTAGGCCTGTCAGCACACCATACAGCCGACCCCACGGTGACGTGCTCAAGAACTATTTACATGATCAGGTGTTTTCCTCAGGCTGGGGCGAAACACAATGAAAATAATAGCAGTCTTGAATTTAAAGTCCCCTCATTGCCGTAAGAGAGATCCTTAATGGAGACGGGCAATGAGGTTAGGTGACAGCCACACAAAAGGACAAAACTTTTCCGTTTGAAACTGAGAAGAGCAGTTATGACTTCGGGAATAATGAGACATTTTAATGAGAGACGTTTGGATGGCGATTTGTGAATGAGACTGCTCCGCTGGCAGTGGTTTTGGCAGATCCCTTCTTTTACGACACAGATGAGATCGACATCTTGGAGTCCTTCCATTTGATATTTGATCTAGGTGTACACATAGCTGTCACTGTGTTGATACATATAATGAGAATATAATTAGGAATGATTGCTCGACTTCTCATGCTGAGAAGAAAATTGACACTTATTATATCTCATTAGATGGTCTTTGAGAGATAAACGTCAAATAATGTCAGCCATGTGCATAACTGTTATGGAATTAATGTGCATTTTCCTAAAAATAAGTTTCTTTTTTTTTTGCTCTTGATTTTAGTATAAATGATTACCTGGATATGTTTTCATGAGATTCAGCCATTTATCTTTGAACTCAGCTCTCATTTCTCCATGTTGCAGTCTAAAAGACTTTCTCTATCCTGAAAACTTGTGCCTGTCCCTCTGTGGTTGCATCTCCGGATCCTCATAACTGATAGACTCCAAACAAGAGGGCCCCTCCCAATTATATAACACAGAGTCCATCGCTTTCATCACAGACAATTGACTTAATTACAGCTCTAAGCAGACCATGGTATTAATCATATTGCCATATCTTTGATTTTCAAGCTTTGTTCCAATAATGGTACTCGGGCTACATAAACACACCATTTACATTGAAGTAACCAGTATAAACAAAATTTACACCAAATGTGATTACAACTAAATGGGTCTTTTTAAAATTACACTTGTGGTCTGAAATAGGCTCATAAAGGACTGTTTCCACCTCAAGAACTTGCGGTTCCATTGTTGTTTACGTGTGGACTTATTTACGCACGGCTGACAGGCAATAGGAAAGTCTTTGTTTTTTTTGTTTTTTTCTGGAAAGGCTCTATTTAGCTTATCCGAATAAAGTACGGCACAGGCCTAAATGCGGTAGTGCTGTTGGAAACATGGGAAACTATCAAAATTTAATGGTGACAGACAAACAAGGTTAATGTTAGATGCAGAATAAAGAGCTCTAGGCGTGCTATAGGCTACACAAGACAAGATTCAAGACCTTTGCTTACTAAACCATCACACATGGCTCCGTGGTAGTGCTTGTCTTAACACGGCACATAAACAGTCCGTAATGCACACTGCATTAGAAGAGACCTTAAGTGTCTCTGTTTTTATCCATTTCTAAACAAATAAATGAAATGTCTTTGTACCTGATTATTCCTTTCTACAAACAGAACACAATCCCATCTGTGAAGACAAAGTTGAAGGGACATCAAATCCACTTTAACATCAAAGCAAATCTCATAATCTAAGACAAAATTATGAGAATTAAAAAAAACGGTTTATGGTTATCGGTTTATAAATTTTCAGTCATAACATTTTCTTCAACTATGGACACATTTGGTCCTGTTGACTTTATCGCTCTTAAAATTATCTTTCACATTCTCTCAGTTTTTTTTCTTAATTACCTTCACAGTTTTTCCAACACATCTCAAATGATGTAAAGAAAATTTACACCAAATGTACTTACAACTACAGTAAATGGGTCTAAATGGAATATTTCTAAAATTAAAACTTCAGACTGCTTTTGTCTTGATAAGGCTAATTCCACAGTTAGCCAAGTCAAGTCAATTTGATTTGTATAGCGCTTTTCACAATACACACTGTTTCAAGGAAGCCTTACAGAAATTCCTGATGTTAATGTTTATAATACTTTAATGTCTAATTGCCCACATTTAGCAGTTTAGAACTAACTAGGTGATACATATGTTGACATTATTAACAATCAACCAACTAAGATTTGCTATATACTGTAGTATTTATCGCTTTACGTGAGTGAATAATACGTTATGCATTGATATGGAAATCCTTCTGAAGGTCTGAAAGGTTTTAAAGTAATTAGTGCTGTCAAACGATTAATCGCGATTAATCGCACCCAAAATAAAAGTTTTTGTTTGCATAATATGTGTGTGTTCTGTGTATATTTATTATGCATATATAAATACACACACATACAGTATATATTTTGAAAATATTTACATGTATTTACATGACTATATTTATATTCATATTATTTATATTATATATAAATATATATAATATATAAACATAACACATTGTTCTGAAATATATACATGCATGTGTGTGTATTTACATATACATAAAAATATATACAGTACACATACATATGTAAAGAAAAACTTTTATTTTGGATGCGATTAATCGCAATTAATCGTTTGACAGCACTAAAAGTAATCTAAATCATTTTCACTCGGTATTTTTTAAAGACACTCTGCTGAAGACCATTCAGTTCAGTCGTAAACAATACCTGTGAGCAGCTGTCTGCTGCTGATGCAGAGTAACGTGACACTGATGTGTCTTTGTGACAGAGCTTAAGCTGTAAAGCTGCAGACCACAACAGGCTTGTCAATGTCATCATCAAATGAGTGAATGTGAATGCTGTGAATGCTGACTGACCAAAAACAATCACTTTGTGCCTACAATCCCTGCCGGTACGAGACTCGAACCCGCAACCTTTGGTTTTCCGACTCTCTAACCATTAGGCCACGACTTCCCCCTAATTAATTTCCATATAATCTCCTTAGTCCATATATCTTTTAAGAAAGCTTTTTGTGGCATTCCTATTACCTCAATTTCAGTTGCTCGGTTGGTTGCAAATTATTTAAGCTACACTATTTACATATCTTTTTCGCTCAGCAGCATCAAATACCATACTGGTATTTGATCTCTTAAGGTTATTTAGACAACCTACACAGACAACAGATAAGACATCAACAAATGTATGTAAATGTTATTTATACAGAAGTCAGAAGCTTTGTTTGACAAGTATGATTCATGAACCAATCCATAGAGCATTTCAGTTGTCTCAACATCTTTAGTACTGTACTGTACACATGTAGGAACATAATCATTAATCAAAACAGAATCTGCCCAGTAGAACAAAAGGCGTTCCCTCGTTTGATGACATAAAAGTCCCTCCTTTGTGATTGCACAACTTGGATGCCCATATTTGTACAGCAGATGTGTGGGATTGTAAAAATGTTGTATTTAGATCAGCTTTGAACAGTGGTTGGTAGTAAGTGATTACATGTAATCTGGATTACGTAATCAGATTCAAAAAATTAAGTACTTGTAATTAGAGTATATTACATTTTAAAATGCTCATAATCAGATTACAGTTACTTTTTATGGATTACATGATTGAATATTATTTACACAATGGCAGTAAATTATGCTTAATCTCTCTCTCTCTCTCTCTCTCTCTCTCTCTCTCTTGTCATTGCTGTTTTCATGTTTACTAATCTTTGTTCATGTAATGAAGGGATTCCCAAACGTTTTTGTCAGCCAAACATAAAATATTTATTTGCAATATTTACTTACAAAGTTAATATTTCAACAATTTAACAGCACATTTGCATGTTTACAGTTTTCTGATGTCGGTTAATGGTCACATTGACATGCAGGTAAACAAATACAATATTTATATATTTAGTGTTAAAGTATTAAAATAATTTATTTTAATTTTAAATTTTTATGATTTAATTAATTATTAGCTTTTTATCCACTTACAAACCCACTACAGTTCTTACATTAATACAGTTTGGGAAACACACATTTTTTAATGCATTTTATGATGTTGATATAAAAAAATGACCCGAAAATACCCTCCCGAAAAATCTAAATTAATTTTAATTCAGAAATTAAAAGCATGTTCATCATAAGAAAGTTATATCATTGTATGTATGAAGTGCATTTTAAACACATTTTTGAATAAATTAATAGATCCAGACCTTCAAACGAAATTTTGCCCTTGACCCAAATATTTGGATAATTAAATATTAATGAATGACAAATGTACGTTTTTGAGCAAATAAGGAATATTAACCACCTTTCTACAGAATTTAGGCCTACACTAAATATAATTCAGTGTTGTTTGCATCAAGGGATTGGCTTTAGTTCTTCTTCCTTCATTGTTATTTATCAAAAGCTCAAGTGCACTGATCCTAATGTGCGCAATAGCTGTCATCAACACACCTGCTTCCGAGAGTTTAATGACAACCTTTGCACTTCTCACCTAGATGATGCTCTCAACTCTTGCATTAACAAAAGGGCAAAACCCTCTTTAAATCAACTTTAACATTCTTTTGCACGACATGATGAACAAGGTCGCAAATTGATTTATATTTCCGTGTTCGTAGGTGCTAAGCAAGGGTCAAACTGTGCCGGGACTCCAACGCACCTGAGAGATGGGATAATTGTCGGGCTCCGGGCCAAACGTTCAGCCTTCTAATACCCACGAGGGTCCGCTGCGGCGCCACGCATTACGAAATATCACTCCTCTGTTCCAGCAAGGTGTCATGGAGAGAGCAGTGCCCAGGGCACCATCAAGGTTAATCTGCTAAACACAGGGTGACAAAGCTGCACCGTTAAATGAGGGGGTATGCGCAGAACTAAGAGGTGTTTTTTTTTTTGGAAGAAAAGAAGAGGTTATTGTTAACAGCTTTGCTTTGGTTTTTTAGTGTTGCCATCTACCCTGAGGGATCATTCATATAGATAAAACTCAGTTACATCCGACAAAAATAGCATTGCAGTGCTGAATGTTTCTACTGCAGACCTACTGCGGTTGCAAATAGTTTTATAATTGAGATGTGTTTCACCCAAGGCAAACATGCTTTCAAAGCAGGTAAATATGAGTTTAATAGCTTAAATGAGAGTTCACTAATGCGTAAAGATGTCATCTTAAATCTTCTTTTCATATTCAAATTTCAAATGACTCTAATCTCTTGATTAAAATTTAAGAGTTAGATGCTGCTTTGTGAAGGATTCGCATTTAGAGTTTATAGCAGAAAAGAGTTTGTTTTCTATTATACAGAAAAAATTAGAAACGTTTAAAAATCACAGCCAATTTTAAAGGAATATTCACAGATCGATACAAGTTAAGCTCAATTAGCTGCATCTATGGAATCATGTTGATTACCACTATATATATATATATATATATATATACACACACACACACACACACACACACAAATCAAGTTTACTGTGAGGGACTTACAATAGAAGTGAATGGGGACAATTTTTGGAGGATTTAAAATCAGAAATGTGAAGCTGATAATTTTATAAAGCACTTAAAGTGCATTCATTCTTCTGTTAAAGCTTGTGTTTTATTTGAGCATCTAAAGTTGTTCCAATCTGACTTTACATAGTCATGGCATCAAAGTAGAATGTTTATAACTTTACATAGTGAACATTATTAAGTGATTTTTGTTTTTCACAAGAACATCTTAACACAGATGTATTTATGTCTTGTGGCCAGGGGTGTTAGACTTCAGTGAATATAATAAGATTAATTGAATTAACATTTAAAAAATATCACTCTGCCAGTGAAATAAGAATTATATTAAGTGCAACATTAAAAATAGGGTTTATAACTTTATATAAGCAAATGTTAGGTGCACAATAAACATATGAAACACATTTAAATGTACATTGTGGAGAATCAAAGCATGAATTACCAACCCAATCTTATGAGAAAACCTAACTATTTCACGAGGTGTCGATTTTATATGAATTCATTTGATTCAAATGAAAACATACAATTTTTAGAAGAAAGTAAGTATAAAGAGGTCCACCTCTAAACTTAGCCATCAGTGGGGTATAAGCCAGTCATATGAAAAGGTATGAATGAGATCATTTGAATTCCTATGATTAGCCACCAATTATAATAATTTGTTGGAATTACAACCACTTAGTGTTCAATGTTCACTGTGCAAGAATCTAATGGCAACAGTAAAATGAAAGATGCTGAAAACACTGTATTGAATATATTTGATTCTAGTATAGCTTATAGATGATATATTCAGAAATAAGACTTGCATGATAAAACTTCAGTGTCTCTGAAACAGAAAAGTTGCATTCGTATGAGAAAAAAAAAGTACAGAGAAAGTTGTCAAGGCGTTCATGATAAGTCTACTGAACTTGAGCATAAACAGCAGCCAACAACCAACTGTCAATTTATTTTATTTTGCTGAGAATTTTAAGCAGGGCTTTAGGTTTACCAGAATTCATTAACAATTAAAACCTAGAACTGCAGCCTTCCTTGTTGATTTTGTACTCTGATCTCTGTAATGAATATTAAGCCTGTTATTTTTTTTATAAATATATTTTTTATTATAAAACAAACAAACAAAAACTACTTACTTCTTGTAGCTATGTTAACGGATTGCTCCCATTCACTTCCATTTTCAGTGCCTCATTGTAAGGTGTTTTTTTGCCAATTACATTTACACAAATTACATTTCTGATCTCTTTTGTTCATAGAGCCTTCTTTTACCAAAATGGACTGCATTTTAGATTTGATTTTCACTTTAAAGATAGCAAATATGGTAGTACATGCAGTAACTTGGTCTGCCATCGTGAAAACTGAAAATACAACACTTTCTGAGGGGTATATGCTAAGCACAATGACATTATGGTGGCCTCGACTTTATAGACTGAGACAAACCCTTTCCCATGTACTGTCAAGGAAACTGGCCTGTATTTGTTCGTGATTATTGTGATTTTAATTGGCAAAAAGATATTCTGATAACCCCTTTTTGTACTCATATAACCCAGCCCAGGTGAACTGGTTGTTGTCACGCTTAGATATGTTCAAAAGAAATCCTGACTCGGATACCTACAATGTATGAGTCAACCACATCAAACCAAAATAAGAACTGGCATCACAATTACAGGCTACCTGAAACAGTTTGCCTGAACAAACTGCTCATTACGCCCTTCCATACCTATATAATTAGAACAATATTGCAAAGGTATTTTCCATATGATGAAGCAGGTCTGGCTAGAAGTGACCCTACTCTGTTTGTCCAATAGGAGCTGTTTTTAGATTCAACTATGTAGTTTATCTAGCCCTGATTTGGATATGCATCAGCATGCTAGCAGCCTCATGAAGTCTTTATCACGACAGGCATCAAAAAGAGAGCATGCCTCATTAAAAAGAAGTGATGTCATTAAATTTATTGGCAATTTCCTTTTTGACATTATCATAGCAGCACCAAAGAGAACTGTTACGCTGGCTCCGGCCCCACCTCTTTCATTCCCGTCTCCCTCCCCGGATGCTGTGATCAAGGGTAATTACCTGCACAGACATGGCACTAAACAAAGCAAACAGGGAGTGGCCCCAAATAGGAGGTCTAGACTTGGTGTCTCTCTGCAGTTTTCCCTTCCTCATTCTATCAATTTATATCTATCAATCTATTTGTCTATCTATCTCTATCTATTTACTTAGATTGTTTTTTTCATAGCCACTGTGTGTTGTGTGTTGACACATCAGAGACAGAGAACATGAGAACCAGGAAAGCAAAACAAGAACATAATCACAGGAATATTGTTGGTCTCCTGCGGACCATTTGATATTTGCTTGGCATACAGGAACATATGGTATTTTTCATACTTAAATTTGTATAGTGTTTTGGAAATTTAACAGTCTATTGATATAGTATGCATCTAGGAGCTTCCAATGAATTTGGTACTTACACACACTTCTTTGTTTCTTTGTAGAGTAAAACCTGTAATGTAGTGGTAAATAGAGGTATTATATATAATAAACCAAAGCATATAGTCTTTTTAAGTTTTTCTTAAACCATTCATTAAATATATGTAAAAAAATATTAGACATAAAACATTTGGTAACATTTATTTTATTGACCAATTCTCACAACTAACTACAGCATGCATATTACTAGCATATTGGCTTTTTATTAGTACTTCTAAAGCACATATTAATGCGTTATTCTGCATGACCATTCGATCCCTTAATCCAACACCATACCTAAACGTAACAACTACCTTACTAACTATTAATAAGCATCAAATTAGGTTCAGGGAAAACTCAGTAAATAGTGAATATGTGTTCCCTATGTGTTACCAAACATTTATTAATGTTAATAATTGGAGTAAACAGTTCTGTCACTAAGTAATGGTTTCTGAAATTATGCACTGTGTTTAAGCTTATTGTTCTTTTGGATGACTGAACAATTTGTATACTATCTTTAATAATTTCTTACGGTTTTTCTTTGTTATACTTGTGCTTATTGTCCAAATCATATCAGAACTTTTTCCCCTTAAAATTGCTTTTCAGTCATCCCCTTGTTTTCTCCTTAAGCAAAAACTGTTTCAGTTAACCAGCTTAAACAACAAATTGTCAAGCAATACCATATCTGCTTTATGCAATGGTTTGTGTTAGTGTAATTACAGCTCAATCTAAAGCGCCTTTGATTTCTATTTCTACCACTGAAGCCATTTGCCCTTTGGTGCCTTATTACAGTAAATTAAGCTGATTACACAACATTTTGTTGTTATACTTTGAAGGAATATATTTCCTTCCCAAAACCTCTGCTATACTGTGCACATAATGCTTGTATAATCTCTTAATATTATGTCACATATATGACCTGGAAGCTGTAAATGTGTGTATAATGGAAAACTAATTAGTGGTTTTGCTATTACTATTGCTCATACTAAGGTTGGAGATTTAAACAGTATTAAACTTCATCATGTAACCCTCATATTCCTCAAATTGTGTGGTTTGTCATTGTGATCTCATGAGTATAGGTATGCATTTTACAAAAAAAAACAAATTGGTTTTACCACACATACATTTGCTTGCATTAATAAAATCCACAATATTGACCTATTGGTAGCATCTGAAATATAAATTATTTACATATGAAAAATGTATACTAGACGTACATTTAAGAATCCTTATTTATGAATATTGAATTTATGGAACTAATCAGTTGATACTATTGAATTTACTATCACTTTACTTAATTTGAAAATATACCATTTCATTGTTCTGTGTGGCTTCTGGTGCCAACTCGTTTCAAATTATTATATATTGTTAAACAAGACTACACTTGAATAACATTTAATTATTTAACCATTAATTGTCATGTAATATTTACAGTATTTTGCCATGGGACAAAAATCAACTTTGCTCAATATGCTCTGTGGAAAAAAAGAAATAAAAAAAAGAAATAAAATGGTCATTGGTTTCTTTATACTGTTTATATTTTTAAGAAATTATTAGGGTTAGGTTTAGAGGTGAAGTGGGATTAGTGGCTCAAAAATATCTATTTAATACAGTGGTAACAGTAAAGTGGTTATATTTAGGTGTAGGGGTTGGGTTAAGGTATATAAAATGGTAAAAAATAACTATACAAATATAGTTATGATATAAAAGATTCATATATATTTTACATTTCTATAGCTGTAAATGTGTAATATGCCTTTTTTTTTTTTTGCACCTGCAAATGTTACTAATACCTGTGTACAAACAATGAGACCAAATAGATAGGGATATACCCAGATCTGATAGCATTTGGTGATGGCATTTTTTTTTATATGACAGGCTTATTTGTCTTGCTAAGGCTAATTTCACAGCTAGCATTTTATGTATCTCCTAATTTTCACACTTGTCACATAAATTGACAAAATTATAACTTGATTGGAAATGGCGCACAATGAAAATATTCTATTCACAAATAATATTTGACCTTGATTTCTTTTTCTTCACATATTTCATCTAGCAGTAGTTTTTGGAAAACGCATAAATCAGTGTCAGTTTTAATTATGTTATGAGTTATGTGGGTCAAACAATATAACTTGTAAATATTGTTAATAATAAAAGTAATTAAAAAAATTAGGCCATGAAAAGTGATGTGACCGTCATATAATACTTTTTTTTTTTTAATGTTTTGTGTAACTGTAGGCTGTTTACGGTAGGCAAGCAATGTAGCAAGTTGGTATATCATTATAGAATGCGCACATTATCCATTCATCCAATGAGAATTTAGAGTAAAAAGTAGAGTCTGTGTGGTCGATGGCAGGCCAACTTTAAAGTAATGAACTCTTCATCTTAGCTTTTAAAGCCAAGTGGTATCAAGGGCTCTCAAAGTATCAACATTAACATTTCATGTTTGACTTGAAGATACAAAGCTCTTCTGCCCTGTCTCTTCTCTATTTTCCTTTCTGTCTTTCTCCTTCCCCTTGTCCATCCATCTGGAGTTGATCAGCTCATTTCCTGACTAGAATTACAGTGAACAATTATCTTCAGATCGGGAGACAGCGGGACTTGAAAGACTCTGAGTAGCAGGGGGCCGAAGAGCAGATGAAAAAGGGGGCACATGTGTCCCATCACCTTAATGAAATCAACCTGACCGTCCCGGAGCAACTCCCTCTGCTAACACGACACGCTGTCACCACTCACTTACCCCCCTCCACTCACACCAAACCGCACAACAAACATACTCAAGCTGACCTGTCACATCTAATATATGCTCAATTATACAACTCTCAGACTGTCATGGCTAAGTGGCTACTTCTGTGACTCGATGACTTTGGTGGACAAAAAGCGTAACAAATGAGTCAATGTTTTGTTAGTTTTTGACCTTTAACCCTGTAAGAGATTTCCCAAATAAAAATGTAAAAAATGTTTACAAAAATGCGAAGAAGAACGTAGATTAACAATTAATAGCTGTCAATCCTTGATTAAGTGGAAACCCTGTCCACCAAAACAAGCAGAGAATTGCTCATTTGCAGGCCTGCCAATCAATTAGACGACAGGCAGAAAACTACTAAAGTTCGTTCTTTCCTTTTTTTCTGAAGGCGCATGCCGGGGCACTGACATTTGAACTTGTGGGTGGAGGGTTCCTGACAGACCCCTGTGGCAGTCTGCTCCCATTGAGGGTCCGTTCTAGTGAGAGGACTTGGTGGGGTGGTTCCTCCCACTCTGACTTGCCCCACTGTGCCTGGCGTCTCTCTCTCATTAAATGTTGTTGGGGTCAGAGGCAAATGTCTGCTTGGGCTCGGAGGCAGGAAGGATCGCATTAATGAAGGGGACACCCGCTGTCCAGGTGTCGGGTGACATGCCGTGCCCTGTTTGTATTTGGGTCTAGAGGGTTTATTGTGACCGCACTTGTGAATAACAGTCTCGGTCTGTTGCGTTGTTTTAGATTGCATTCTAATTCCTTCAGTGTCCATATTTAGAAACCACACGTAATATCTAATTCTGAAGATTTCTTCGAGGTGATCAGACACCATTCAAGTCAACAATGAGTCCAACTTAACATGATGGAAGAACTTGAGCGGATATCTCCAGGGGTAATTCTTCTTCACGCTTTTGCTATGGCAACCAATATTTTTTGTACCATTCCCTACATTTAAAAAACAATTACGCCAAGCTAGGGCCTCGACCTAAATTAAAAGCCTGTCTCTGTGTTGTAAACGCTTCTCATAAATCAAGGCTTCCGTGCATTGCTCAGTCACTGTCTGTGAGAAATGAGAGGTCACGCAAGGGCCCCTTCATTTACTTGTGGGCGTTTACAAGGAAACTTTAGTCATGAAGGTGGGTGAGTCATGAACCCTTATGGCTTCATTGGTTCAGGGATCTGGCATGGCGGCAATCTGTGATTACAAAGCATGGCACATTTCCAAGGATCCAATAAGAGGACCCAGAACCAAAAAGAGGCCAGCTGACTGTTGTTTGTTTGGTCCTTCTCTGTAGGGATTTTTGTTTTGTTTTTAATGAGGATTTGAAATTCATTACTTTGCCTTCATTAACATTCAGAGTGGAGCTACATATTATGACCATGTATTGCCTTGATATAAAATAAATATCCATCATTTCATTTTGCAAGCCGCTTGTTCTATGTAGTGTCGCATGGACGGTGGAACCTATTACAAAAAAACAAAAAAATAAAACACACACACACAAACACACACACAAAACAATATATATATAAATTGTTCTATACATTAAAATGAAAAATATAAAACATAAAAAAGACATCAAGTCAATTGTTAAAATATTTCTATAACACTTTTTTATGCAAACTGTTTCAAAGCTTTAAAGAAAAATATTATTGTGCCTTTTAATGAAACAGTTACATTTTCAGTTCTTTAAAAAAAAAATAATAATAATAAAAAAAAACATCCCTTAGTCAGCAGGTATTCGTCAACAAAAAGGTAGACTTACACAACAGGGAACATATCATGTGTTGAGTGAATCATTTTTTATATTACATGATAATTTATTTGCCTCTAAGTAATACCTTCCTCCCTTGAGCTAATTGAAGCTGGCGCCATCCTCTTTTGGTGGGTAGCAATTTTCTCTCATTACAGCAAATGTTTGCTCATAAGAGAAGGCTCCGGAAGCCTAATAAGTTACTAATAAAAACAAAGCGATGACAGTTGCTGTCACCTGTGCCAAGTCTTGTCATGCAGTGTAATTAGTGAGACAAGGCTTGTGATCCCTTATTCTCTGCATTATCTAAGTTCAAAGACAATACATAAGTTGCTCTCCTCAAACAAGGTTCATATTGCATTGCACCTTCTTACATCCCTTTTGACCCTTACATTTTATGTTTAAAAACTTGAACAATGGTGATGTAAAGTTGATAAAATATCATATTGAAATGTTCACATTTGAACCAGAGGTAGGTAGATAACATCTGTCAATCTCGATCATGCTCAGTTGACAGAAATCCCTATTGAGTAAAGAATGATCAAGAAATGATATGGCCAGGCATCAAGTTTGATTTGGTGGATCATAGCGTGTGTAAAGCTGGGCAAATAGATGTGCAAACAGATTGTTAGAAGAAGAAATTTAAATACCTACACAAGCATTCCTGCACTGCAAAGCTGAGCCCATAATTACAATGCTCAAGGTGTGTCCAAACATACCAGAAAAACCAGGAGCACTCTTTTTGACATTTTCTGCACTCTCTTGCAAACCTGACTCCGTTTATTTATAAAGGTCAAAGAGATCAGAGAGGAAGGAAAGAGGATGTGTTTGTTGGTCAATTTCAGAAAGGCTTATCCTAAAGGGTTGTTTTCCTGCATTTCTTTTGAACGCTATATTTAAGGCATAACATTGTTTTTTCTTCTCTCTCTCACGGTGAGTATTTCTCATATGTCTCCTGTCAGCTCCTATGATACTCAACTGCAAACGAATGTCCTTCTCATCTATCACTACAGTTCAGCAGTCTTTCTCAGTCCATCTACGCAAAGAGTTGGATTGTGCTCGACAAGGTGCCTAAGGGCAGGGGCGTGACGGCTGAGTGTGTGCATGGTGTGTGTTTGCGTGTGTGTGTATGTGTGTACAGGGAGGCGACTCCTCCTCAGTGGAGCCGCTAAACTGCCACAGTTTCTCCCCCGAGGAGAGGCGCCTTTCATCTCCCCGCTCACTGGCGCCTTCACAAACCTCAGATTGTCTGTGAAATCACCCTTCTTAATAAACGCGCTGAGGCTCCTGGGAACGACAAGCTAGCAGAATCTCACCCTGCAGCATTATTGCACATACAAACACATAAAGACCAGTCCAACAAGCAGCTGATTGCTGCCCCAGCTATTCATTACAAGAGAAGAAGGGTGATGTTTATTTTAAGTGTGATTGCCCAAATACCCTAAGTGTCATGGTTACAAACAGTTCCCCCATCTAGGATGAGACCAAAAGTAATCTATCTCTATTAAAAGCCTCAGTGTCCACAAGACATAAATTTCATGATAAATACATTTCCTTTCTCTCTTGGAGCGATAATTTGTTTCACTTTGAAACTAACTCTTGTGTTTGAAGAGTAAACACCCTAATGCTTTAGTTAGCAGTTTACTGCTGTTGTCAGGAACAAATACTTTTTTCCAAGGAGATTAGATGGCGTGCAAAAGAAATAGCAGACAGCAAATGGCATAAGAACTTTTTAGAGCAAATAATAACACTTCAATTTAGACCTTGGATAGTAATAATACATTGCACTGTAATGCCTTAAAGGGACAGCTCACCCAAAAATGAAAATTTGATGTTTATCTGCTTACCCCCAGGGCATCCAAGATGTAGGTGACTTTGTTTCTTCAGTAGAACACAAATTATGATTTTTAAGTCCAGCCGTTGCAGTCTATCAGTCGTATAACTGTGCATTGTGTAAACAATGAGTGACGTATACGCGCGAGAGATCACTTCCGGCGCTTGCGTAAACTACGCCAGAGCGCGTACACACCTCACGCACCGGATGCCGTGCGCGCGCTCAAGGCAGTTGGACATAGTGGTGTATTAGAGGTAAAAAATGATATAAATACTGTTCGGTTTCTGACACAAACCGATCGTTTCGTGTCTTAGGACATCAGTGTGTCGTCACGAGCCGCAGGGTTTAATTTTGATTTGTCTGTGCATGTTTTTTTTTACTCTCATAGATTTTGTTACCATTGCCATGCATTATACGACTGATAGACTGCAACGGCTGGACTTAAAATCATAATTTGTGTTCTACTGAAGAAACAAAGTCACCTACATCTTGGATGCCCTGGGGGTAAGCAGATAAACATCAAATTTTCATTTTTGGGTGACGTATCCCTTTAAGCACTTTTTCTTGTATTTGTCTGGGCTGCTGTTTGATTATTCTGTCACATTTTACTCTATGTAGGCCTCAGAATATACTTTATCAATAGAGTAGCATCTTGGTTTGTGCAGGATTGTGATTTTTGAGTAATATAAACATACTGGTACTACAGTGAGAAGTAAACGGGCATTCACTCAAGACACTCTTGTGCTCAAAAAGCACTAGAAGCAGATCAGCAGAATGGAACAAAATGCTTGTGTCTTCAGGCATAAATAAATAAATAAATAATACAAAACAAGCTGTCATGACCCTGCAAACCAACAGAATTAACTCACTGAGGATTTATATTTGTTGGAATAGTGTGATCTAACAGAGCTACAAACAACGTACTTAAATAGTCTTTTGAGTGTTTCAACATCCAAGTCACTATAAATATGTGCAATTCATACTCATTCATTAGGCAACTCTACATTGTTATCTTTCTTTCCTATTAATCCAAAGCTTTACTTACCAAAATTCCAGAATCTTTCGTTAAATCTGTCGCTGTCATGTCAGTCATTATGATTGACACTTTCTTACAAACTTAGTAGTCCAATCACGAGTAACAGAGCGCGCTGCCTAATTCAGCAGCGTTCTCATTGGCTGAAAGTTCTGTTGTGGCCGCATGCTTCAAGGCATCAAAGGCTTCATGCTTTTTCCATGAGACGTCAGAGTGACTTTGAAGTTCGGGCGTCCAGAGGCTAGTCGAGAGGAGGATGTCCGCGTCCGCGAGCTTGAAGGAATCAGACGGAGATCGGGACATGGAGCAGCGCAAAAGCCAAGTGTCAAGCCACCCTTTCAGCGTGGAGTCTCTTATATCTAGCCACAAAACCAGCAAGGACTTTGAAAGACGGCGCGAGGATGTATCCAGCCAGTTTGCTAAGACTGAGATCAGAGATTCTTGTGGTTCGGCTGGAATACAAAAGCACTTTATGCAGACCTCACCCGTCAAATCGGAGTCCCCCGAGCCGGATGACTGTACACCATGGGTTATTAACTCTAGATACTCTCAAACTTGTAAGCAATTTAATTTTCTGAACTAACTGCTTATGCTTTAAATTAAATTATATCAATTACGACAAGGTCTATAATCGTCATAAAAATGATATTTACTCAAACGAGCAATGCAATGATAGTCATAAAAATGGTCTTATATCTCAGTTTATTGAAACGTATGAGATCTAAAAAGTGGCAATACTATCTTCTTAATTTATAAATATAACATATTTGATGATAATTTTGCAACTAGAGACACATGAGGGCCCATTGCTCTGAAAATATGACGCCATAAGCAATTTCATATTTTATTTAGCTGAACTCTCATTTAATTCAGAACATAACAGCAGTATAACCTAAAAATAAACACTTTTCCTGATTGTCCTTTTTTAACAACTTTTAAATTAAGCATAATATGTAGATTACGCTATCTAAATATTTACTAAATATAACAAAGCATTTTAATTTTAGCATTATTGAATTCTTTTTTACTTATCCCCCACCCTCACACGCATAACAATAATTAATACAATTATCAAAGTAAAAAAAGAATTAAATTAAAACACTTTCACATGGATACATTACGTATACTTGTACAAAATGTATGCTTTATTTTATTTGAACTATGAAAACACTATAATTAAAACAATTATTTTATAAAGTTAGTTACTTTCATTTATAGAGTTTAAAATCGACTTTTGACCAACCTAAAATCTACAAGACATCTATTAATGATTACATTTTGCTACACTAGTGTTTAAACTAATGTTTTAATCCTTTTCCCCACCACAGGCCAGGTAAGACCCTGTCCTCTCCGCAAGCACAAGACCAACCGTAAACCCCGTACGCCATTCACCACCTCACAGCTCCTGGCCTTGGAGCGAAAGTTCAGACAGAAACAGTACCTGTCCATTGCCGAGCGAGCAGAATTCTCCAGTTCGCTCACCCTCACAGAGACCCAGGTGAAGATCTGGTTCCAGAACCGACGGGCCAAGGCAAAGCGTTTGCAAGAGGCTGAGCTGGAAAAGTTCAAACTGACTGCCAAACCTGCCCTCCACCCCAATTTCAGTCTGCCTCTTCCTCTTGAAACCCAACTTCATTCGGCCGTCTCACTCTATGGCCAGTCATATCCCTACCACAGGCCTTTATTGCCTGTTGCTCCAGTGGGACTCTATGGAACACCTTTAGGGTACAGAATGTATCACCTCGCTTGAGAAGAAGTGCTACAGTATGGACTAGTACTGATCTATGGATGTACAGAAAAAACAATGTTTACAATCTTTGGGTGTCCAAGTCCGAAAAAAAGCAGCAACCAAAAAAATATAATTAAATGTTTCATAATGTGCCTTGACCTGAATTGAAAAGCGGGACATTTTACCTCACTTTTCACTGACTGAAAGTTCAAATTGTACCCTTTGGATGGATAATTCTGTTGCCAAACCTTTTGTGCATATTTGTGTCATACATCTTTATGTAATATATTGTAAAACTAATTATATTGTGTACAAAATATTGAGTTTAAATTCCACTACATTTTTACACTGTAAAAAGGTGTTCTGACAAGTTCATTACACATTATTTTTACTTTTCTAAAGATGGTTGTCGTACCTCTAGCTATAATTGATAGACAATATTTTTTTGAAACAAATTATAAATGGCTTGGTGGATGATTTTATATGATAAATACATTGGTATGTGCACACTGAGACATTTCAAAATAGGATTTGCCCTTTTGAGTTAAATTTTACATTTAAAAAAAAAAAACAGACTTTTTCTATACTTCATACAAATTTGACAGTGAGTATGGTATATGCAAAGATGTCTTTGAAATTAGTCACTTATAAGTAAAATGTAGAAGATTATTTTTGTGCCACATTTTTATATTTATACTATAATTATAACTCAATTAAATCTGTCATGTATGGTAAACAGCAACTGGCAAGCAAACACAATAGCATTTGTTTATTAAATTAATATTTCCATTTCATGTTTGAGAAAGTATGTGAGAGTTTGGTTGTTCAGCTTCAGTATCGATCGCATAAGCAAATTCAATTTTCTCTTTATTAATTTCCTTCAAGTGCATCTCTGCATTTTTAAAAGCTGGTAACACTTTACAGTAAGGTCACATTTGATAACTTTTTTTTTTCAAGTAGCAAAAAGTTATTTTTTTAAAAATCCAAGGCTGAGCACATTGCACAAACTACCCAGGTAATACATTCTTGCATAATGAATTATATATAAATATGAATTATAATTTTTTTTAAATATCTTCCATTTCATGTTTGAGAAAGTATGTGAGAGTTTGGTTGGTCAGCTTCAGTATCGATCGCATAAGCAAATTCAATTTTCTCTTTATTAATTTCCTTCAAGTGCATCTCTGCATTTTTAAAAGCTGGTAACACTTTACAGTAAGGTCACATTTGATAACTTTTTTTTTTCCAAGTAGCAAAAAGTTATTTTTTTTTAAATCCAAGGCTGAGCACATTGCACAAACTACCCAGGTAATACATTCTTGCATAATGAATTATATATAAATATGAATTATAATTTTTTTTAAATATCAGCGAAGTAAAGCAATTTCCTGCAAGGAAACTTTACATAAATTTTCTGCTAATACGTTATGTTAATTTGCATATCACAGGTTGAGAACATAGCATTACTTTTATAAATATACGTCATTGTTTAAATAATGATCAGTTAAAAACTATACAAAGTAATAATTCTATTGTTGATAGTTATAATAGAATGTTACCGATAAGTTTGGTTTTACTTCTTTACTGCTTTGTTATGGCTTGTTCATTAGGTTGTTAGAGGGCTACTTTAGAGGGCCCGTTTTACTGCTTCCGCGTGACTTTGATGCAATGAGGAAATCGACGTTATGTTAATTTGCATATCACAGGTTGAGAACATAGCATTACTTTTATAAATATACGTCATTGTTTAAATAATGATCAGTTAAAAACTATACAAAGTAATAATTCTATTGTTGATAGTTATAATAGAATGTTACCGATAAGTTTGGTTTTACTTCTTTACTGCTTTGTTATGGCTTGTTCATTAGGTTGTTAGAGGGCTACTTTAGAGGGCCCGTGCACACGTCAGCACGTGACTTTGATGCAATGAGGAAATCGTTTATGGTCACTTTACTCATGAGCTTCCTTTAATCAAAACACGAACCCAGTCATGCTAATCAAACACAGAGCCGCTAAAGTGTTCGCGGATGTGTTTTTTAATGTCGACTTTGAGCCACTTACGAGAGCGCCGTGAATCTGGGCAATTTGCCTGATCCTGTGGTGTAAAAAAAGTCAAGACTCTCGGAAGCTAAATTCACAAAGCTGTCAAGTTGTTCAGAAACTGCTTAAATACCTGGTGTCTGCAGCCTGTTTTATTCTTTAGTTTTCATTGGAAAAAATCATAAAGATTAATTTCTAGATTTAACCCTCATGTTTTGTTTGTGGTCTGAGAGGTCATTTTGAAAGCTCAAAAATATACCTAACATTGAAACATCCAAAATTGTTATATATACTTTTTTGACTTTCTCTAATCCTTTGAGTATATTAACAAATATATATTTCTAGAGGTATCTAGAAATACATAGAAATATCATGAGCAGATAGGGAGGGTTGTAACCTAACATTAGCAAACGTATCTAAACAGTTATTTGCCATTGTGAAAGTCATTGTTTTTTTACGAGTGTGTTCGACAGTTTTTCTAACTGGTGTACTTAAAAAAAAATAAATGAATAAAACGCTTCCTAATTTTTACCTTTTTGAACTAATACCCTTGAAATTAAATGGGGATGGACTTGGAAATATATGTAAATTTACCATATGGAAAATCTACATACAATCCCAAGTTCACTGTTATTTTTTAACACATACATTATTGCACTTTTGTAGACAATCATAAAAAGTAGTTCGAATAGAGCGGGTAATGGTGCCAGTCTTCCTTTAAAATATTTCCTATAAAATTAGAGATGGGGATTATTGAGGTCATTATTTCCTAGACTCCCAGATTAAGTCTTCAAAGCTCTTATAATACAGTAATTACCTATACAGTGGTCTACACTAAGCCCTAAAAAATGTAAACTCTAGAGGTTATGTGCACAAAATGTCCCAAAGTCAGCCTGTATGTGATTTGACATATTCTATCCCCACATTAATGATGATGACTGTACAGTGTACATTTGGGTTGGGGAACATGTTGTCCATGTTTGATGTTGTTGTTCCTTCAAATCTTCTCTTGATTTAGACCTCCTCTGCTGGCTACAGGGAGAACAACACCATTGTGAGATACAAATCAAAAAGACTGGGTGTGTGTACTTCCTCAAGGTATCCCCTTGTGTGATATCTTATGCATTCCCAGTCAACATTTCTGCTACATTAAAAGTGAACTTTTTTTTTCAATAAATTATAAATAAATAAATATTTGGAGATTTTAATTGTCATAAACCAATACAAAAACTGACAATGATAATGTGGTGCTTATGGTTTTGAAAAACAGTTAGGATACTATATTTTATATTTTATTACTCTAACAATGTCATGTCATGTAGCCATTAACTACAACTAAGTGTGTTATTATTTTATTTTATTTTATTATTTTAACAAATATTATTAATTAGTCATTCATTAATATCATTAAAAAAAAAATTGGGTAGTCACACAAGTCATTTTATCTATTTATTTGCTTATTCATTCATTCATTCATTCATTTAATCCAAGATACTTTAATAAGTTTTTTTTTTCACCCCAATATCACCCCGAAATTTCGGACTTTATGACCACTTAAAAAAAATATTGGTCACACTTTATTTTAAGGTCAAATTCTCGCTGTTTACAAACCATTAACTACAACTTTTGCCTCAATAAACTCCTAATTTGCTGACTAATAATAGTTAGCAAGGTAGTTGTTACGTTCAGGTATTGGGTAGGATTAGGGATGTACAATATGGTCATGCAGAATATGTGCTAACCCTAACCCAACTAGGTTAATAGTGAGAATTGCTCCCTATACTAAACTGTTACCAAAATATCTAAATCAATTTTAATTTGGAAATGAAAAACATGCTCTTCATAAGGGATGTGTGTCCGAACAACTGTATGAATGAACTGTATTTCAATGTAAATTTGTATAAAAAAAAAAAAACTCACAAATGTAAGAGTTATTTTTCAGTTATGAATGCCACCTCTGCTGTATGCAGTTGGTAGTAGTGAGCATGATGCTATTTATTGAAGAAGACACAGAAGAGCGTGAAATCTTAACACTTTTCATTTATTTCCAAAATGGATCTTGCAGCCACTGGTCCCATTTTGTCCCAACAAAGATGCAAACAGGTGTAAATAAAGAGTTTTGCACGTTTTCTTGAAATTTAATTAACTTTTGTTGCATGTCACAATATTTATTACTTAATTTATTTTACTTTAAAGTGAGTGACGTGACATGTGGCCAAGTATGGTGACCCATACTTGGAATTAGTGCTCTGCATTTATCCCATCCTAAGTGCACACACACAGCAGTGAACACACACACACCGTGAACACACACCCAGAGCAGTGGGCAGCCATTTATGCTGCGGCGCCCGGGGAGCAGTTGGGGAGTTCGGTGCCTTGCTCAAGGGCACCTCAGTCGTGGTATTGAAGGTGGGAGAGAGCACTGTACATTCACTCCCCCCCACCTACAATTCCTGCCGGACCTGAGACTCTCTAACCATTAGGCCACAACTTCCCCACAATTACACTTTATTAGCATGCTTCTTTTTATTAAATAAAACCAAATAATCCACACATAAGATTAAGTTGACAGATACACAAGCATCTTGGATTAAGCCCATTTGCATTTGGTATACAGAAGTTTACTCTAACTGTAGATAGAGATTTATGGAGGAAATAAATCATATATCCTCCTCAATGTTTCTGATGATGAAGCATACTGCCATATAAAATTCCATGCAATCGTCTAAATTGGATCTATTAATGAAAACTGCCCAAACATACATGCATTATTCGTACAGTCTTTTCATTTATATTTTTGGCCTTGTCTAGTTGCTTGTCTATGTCTGACTTCATTAGTCAGACAGCTTGCTAATGGAACATGTGCAATGGAAAATTAGCCCTTTAAATAGGGATAGACTGCTATTGGTTTTCCAGTTACCACTGTGGACTTCTTTCATACTAAAGTAAAAATTTAACATTTTCAATGTAAAATATCTGATTAAACCTCAAGCCATCTTAGCTGTGTATGACTTTCTTCTTTCAAACGAATACAATCGGACTTTAAAAAATGAGTAACACTTGCTCCCTTTATAAAAGGTTTACAAAGGTGTTTATAATAACTCATTTACAAATGCATTATATATCATTGATAAGCAGTTATAAATGCATAAATAAAAAGGGTGATTTTAATGCAATTCCTGCCAAATAGCGAGCCATTTTTAATTCACATGTTATAAATGCTCAATAAATATTTTTATTCATACTTTTTTTTTCTCTCAAAACTAGATCCTAATTTGTTTCATGATGCAGCAAAAATAGACTATTATAGAGAGACTGAAGTTGTGTTGTATTTATGTTTTTCTCATTTATATCTCATGACTCGTGTCACTTTTCTTACGATTTTTCTTACCAGAAGCTACTCTGCATCTTACCCATGATTCTCTGCGAAAGTTCATGATGCCTGTCCACAGTAATGATTAAAATTTTAATTCCAATATTAGTTAATTGTGAACCTTATTGAAAAGTGAACACCTGTGAACCATTTATTGATGAGCTATAAACATTAGTAACCTGTGAAAGTGAACCTTAATGTAAAGTGAACACCTGCGAACCATTTATTAATGAGTTACAAATGTTAGTATCATTAAATCAATGACCACAAGCACCTTTACATAACATTATCATATTAATAAGCAATTAGTAATGATTTTTGATATCATGATAAAGCCTGTGAAAGTGAAAGTAACTTGATTATTTGACCAGCTACACTTGCAGTACCTGCGCGTGCTGTTATTTATTTGTACAGTAACTGCATTGAACTAACACAGCGATATAAACACTTGAAAAACAAACTCTGCCATGTCACCTCAAAGTTAGCTTATCCGTAAAATCAGTAAACACTATCTGAGATAACAATTTAGCTACAGAGCACGTTGGACCAGTTCAAACAGCAAGACTTCTTCTCTTGAATAGTGGCTTTATATCAGATGCTCACCAGCGCCAACTTGTGGGCTTTGGTGACACACAGGCAAGTACAGACACACAGGCTTTAGTGAAAGTGAAGTGATGTTTGGCCATTTGTGCGCTGCATTTAACCCATCCAAGTGCACACACACAGCAGTGAGTAGTGAACACACACCCAGAGCAGTGGGCAGCCATTTTTGCTGCGGCACCCATGCAGCAGTTGCTCAAGGGTCTCACCTCAATCGTGGTATTGAAGGTGGAAGAGAGCGCTGTACATACACCCCCACCTACAGTCCCTGCCAGTACCGAGACTCGAACCCACAACCTTTGGGTTACAAGTCCGACTCTCTAACCATTAGGCCACAACTGCCTAGTGATGTGTTGAAAGCTTGATTGTGTTTATGGGGTGCAGTGTAACGTGTTCATGCTTCGTTTAAAAAAAAAAAAAACATTATTTCTTCCCCTCTCTTTCGTGTTTCCTGTGTCGAATGTTAAGGATTACATGCCATGGACACCTACCCCTAGCGACGAGGTGTGTGCTCACCATCCATCTGTTCCACTGTCCACGTTCTCCTGCACCTGCAATAAAGCAAAGTTCAGTTATCATTTTCATCATGCATTCCAACCCTTCATATAACTGCTACTTACCTGCCATTATCTGCTTTTGCTCTTTACTGTCAATAAAGACCCTGTTTGCTTCTTCAGTCTGTGTCTGCATCCATATTCCATAACAGGAAAAGAATTAAAGAGGTAAATAGATACATACTATAAAAAAGATTGATAAGACCAAAAACATTTGCACAAACATTTCCATAGTTAGCTAAAATGAGCGCTTCCCACAAGTTTGAGCTTTCATTAAGGCCATGCCCACTCAGCTAAAACAGGAAATATACACCATTAATCCCCCACGTAAATATTATAAAATGAACGAGAACAGTAAGAACATGATAAAAACAGTGATGGAAGACAACTTCAAGGTCTCTCCATCACAATCTGACAGCATAACTCAGCAAAACAGCATGTTTTGGCACAGAGTCCAGTTGTTCTAGGAAAAGGAAGCAACATGCTTGCCCAAACTTTGGGTAAGATGTCTTTCGTCGCCATGTTCTAAAAAGGCACTGGGGGAGACAGAAGCAGACATCTGATTACATAACATAAATGCACTGACCAGCTCAGTGAGCGAAAAATGCAGCATCTTGCA
Organism: Sinocyclocheilus rhinocerous; assembly: GCF_001515625.1. NCBI lineage: Eukaryota > Metazoa > Chordata > Actinopteri > Cypriniformes > Cyprinidae > Sinocyclocheilus > Sinocyclocheilus rhinocerous. The sequence goes on along the minus strand of NW_015662004.1, from coordinate 935,367 downwards.
CTGGGTGAGGTATGCAGAATGACACACAACATGTTTCATGTGCCATAAAGATGGAATAGCCTCAGCTAACAACAACAACAAAAAAGGCTAATTCCTTTATGGCTCCTGGCTGGAGGAAATTTATGTTGCACTGCTCGGCTTTGAGGTAGAGCAGATATGCCATGTAAGACAATTCTGAGCCAGTGCTCTTGAGGAATTGTAAATTCATCAGAAACATTAGTCTACATGACACTGTGTTTTGGGAATGACAGATTTAGCTGCTACATACACTACAGCTTGTCTTGCGGAAGATGACTTAATCAGATTTCTTGCACTGTGCAAGTCAGTATGAGTCATCAAGGGGGGAAAAAAAGCTTTGGGCAATGTGGCCTGTGAGAATATAATGCTGTTTAATAACAAGATGGCCAACAGATGGCAGTATACCAGCAATATTGAGTAGCTGTAGAGCTGTAGAAAGACTATTTTAGATAAATTAACTAAACAAGTTCTGTTGTTTATCAGACTTGAACATGAGGTAAGTTCAGAATAGCATGATTTTACCATTTTATCTATTTGCATACTATTTTCTTATTGATTTTATTAGTATACAGTCTGCATACTGTATATTCTGTGTGATGTAGGGAAATTTTCTTTATGCATGGAAAACTGGGATGACCTATTTTTTTAAATGTGTGGTATATAACACATCACACTGCACAGAATACTATATCCCACAATGCAACATGCTAGAGTTGACCTTTCATTTCCAGTGTGAAGGATGAAATAACAGCAGTATTGGACCACCTTTAAAGTTGGATTAAAAATGCATTATTATATTATTTATTACAGTATAAAACACACTACTCATTCAAATTCTTATTGTTCCATCCATGCTTTTTTTATGTTCTACTTTGAAAACGTTGTAGTCATTATACAGCAGGTACGTATGCAGTAAGCATAGTATTCCATTCTAATCTGGTGTATCAGGAAAAATCAGACATTGCAGAATCATTAGTTCTAGCCAACAACTACCCAAAATGAGATATTTTAATAAATATTTGAACACTGCTGCACAGTTACAGTCTAGTCTGCAAAATTCGCATTGTGAAGTTTGCAACCAATACCATGAAAAAAAAAATCCATCCACTTCACAAGCACATGCTATTGTCCTCGTGTTGCTCATGTGCAACAGTGCTTGTGTCCATCTAACTGAACCCTTAAAACAGCCCAGAGCTTTGCAAGATCAATCTGCCATATGTGCGACTCAGACCTGACTGCAAAACCTTGCTAAACTCATGCCATTCAGTTGCAGTGTGACTTGAGTGCACAAGGTCAGCTGAGGCACAGTACCACACTGCAGTCAGCAGAGAGCAGCATCACTTATAACACCACATTACTCAAATAAACCTACAGATCCTCTCTCAAACAATTTCCTAAATTTCGAGGTCACTGCTTAGTCCTATTTGAAGTAAGCACAGTTTTAAGCATATTTCATGAGTTAAATATATCCTGAAGCACAGTATAAAAAAAAAATTAAATTATATATTTGAAAAAGAACACTGATTACAATTAGAGAACACTTTCAGATACCTCCCAGTTAGTGGTGTTAATCTGGCACCTCGTGCTAATTTCCTTAATTATGTGACAAACCCTATTTAACTGGCAGTCTAACTTTCCAGTTTGCACTGACTTTGCAAGATGGTGAGCTATTCTAAAGTGACTGAAACCCTCCAACAGCAGGTTGTCCAGATGAAGGCCAAAGGGATGACCCTTTCAGCCACTGCAAGAGAATTTGGTTCTTCCAAATCTGTGATTTCTAAAATATTGCATCTTTACAATGTCACAAACTCATTCAAGACCCCCAAAAAGGCTGGTCATCCACGAAAGACAAATGCAGGATAATGCAGAGACCCTCATTGGGGAATAGGTTCAACACTGCAGCTGGAATTGCTCGCCAGTTCAGCGCTGAACAGTGTAAGGATCTGTCTCGGCATACAGTGTTTTAACGTTTAAGAGAAGGCGCACTGAAAGTGCACTCTGCAGTGACCAAACCTCTCATCAGCAGAAAGAATCAAAAGGCTAGACAAACTTTGTTGAGGAGCATGTTGTGTGGAGAGAGGAGAACTGATCCAAAGTTCACTTCAGTTATGAAAGCAAGTTTAATTAATTTGGGTCCGATGGGAAACATTATGTTTGTCATCAAACTGGGGAAAGACTGAACCCAAAGTGTGTAAAGATGTCAGTGAAAGGTGGAGGAGGAAGTGTCATGATTTGGGGGATGTTTTGAGCAGCAGGATTTGGGCCTCTTATACAGCTACATGACCGAGTGAATGCAAATGTTTATCAGAACCTCCTGCGGCAACATGCGTTTCCTTCCCTGTTTTCTTCGCCCAATCAGCCAGCAATTTTCATGCAGGACAATGCCCCCTGTCACACAGCAAAAGGGTAAAGTAGTTCCTTGAAGCTGAAAACACAGAAATAAGGAAATTGCCAGCCCAGAGTCCTGATCTAAACCCAACTGAAACTCTCTGGAAAATCCTTGGTGACAAATTTATAGCTAAGAAAACCCACTACAGTCACTGAACTGTGGAAGAGACTGGAAAAAGAGTGGACCAAGATCACACCAGAGCAGTGTGAGAGACTAGTGATGTCCTGCGGCCGCAGATGTGCTGAAGTCATTCAAAGCAATGGCCTGCACACTTCCTACTAATTTTTGACTACTGTAACCTTCAGAAATTTTAGTTGTAATCTTTCTTCGTGCTACAGTTATTGCTGTTCTCTAATTTTGATCACTGTGTGATCAAAATAAAAATAAAAAATAAAAAAAGATATAGTGTCTCGCATTTGATGATCTTCAGTATATGTAAGCCCATGTGCCTGTCACAGATTTCCTGTCACATCTGCTGACATTCAATATAATCAAAGACTGGGGTTAAACTGGGGTCCACAGGGTTCAATCCTTTGCTCACAAGCAAGTGCTGTTTAATCCAACTTTTACGTTATTTGTTGTTGTAATGTTATAGTATTCTACATTAGATTGTGGTAGGGCCCAAATAGTATTCCTCTACCAGGAACAGATTGTCCTATGAATGGCGGCATGTTTATTTGTATTATATTCTGCTATCATTAGCATCACATTAGTATTTTAACAAAACATATACCCCAATTGGTTGCATAACTTTATTATAGAATAGACCTGCTTTTCTGTCCTACCCCCAATTCCCATGTCCATAAGTGTTGATCTGTTTGCATGTATTTATACTGTACATGCCTTGCCTTTTGCTATTAAAAGCATTAGAAAGAATTATGTTTCACTCCCTCAGTAACTGAATAATTAAATAGTATACTTTAAGACTATGATGACTTTTTGATCGTTGTGACATTATCATTACAATTAAAAGCATTTTTATCCAAATTCTCAAATACAGTATATATATATAGTGTCATTGGAATATAATCAAAATGCTAAAGAATAGGAATGAGAGAACAACAAATTGTCCATTGTGTCTGTATCGTCTGTTCTCTCATTCCTATTCTCAGCAGTGATTCAGATTCTAATTACAGTATATATTTTAGTATTTTTCCTTTCAGTATTTCTGTAATTTTTAGCATATATATATATATATATATATATATATAATTTTAATATTTAATATTTAAGGCTTTGGTTTCTTTAAGTGGGTGGGAAGGTTGAGTTGTTAGGGAGATTGGTAGGTAGTTATGTACTGTAAGTAAAATTAAAAGAAAAAACATTTGACATTTGTTAACTGCTGTCCTGAAAAAAAATTCTTCATTATATACTTTGCAGAAAATGTACATCTTCAGTACGTTTTTGGTTCTACTGAACAGTTTTCCATGTCTCAAGGCTGTTATTATGTATTCCCGTATCTTTCTCTACTTAAATTGTATCACATTAAGAACATAGCCAGAGGCAAATCTGGTACTTATTTTGCAAGGATTCCAAAATTAATAACTTAAGACTCACATCTCAATGTCTTTGTGGAACTGCCATTCCTGCCATAGCTCGGATTAAGGACACAAAGCATGGAGTGATAAATAAGGATCATTTTAAGTCATGGAACGAGGACATGTTCCAGATATTTGTTATTGTGCAACTGTTTTGGTAAGATAAGCAGAAAATATCCGACTTACGATTGGAGTCACAATGTGAAATATGTTCTGAATTCTAATTCACCCATCACATCCATCTGACTTGATTTTGCAACTATTTCCTCCTATTTATATCTCTTTATCACTTTTTTGTCCTTTTTCTTTTTCTTCACCTCCATACTTGTGCACTCAGGCATGAAAGCTGCGAACAGCAATATTTAAAAAAATCAATACAGAATCTATTACTTATGAGTTGTGATGGTTCCCTTAGCTGTGTGAAGAGGAATCAAAAGACTAGGCCCCCCATTCTGAATGTAACAAGCAAGGGAACTGTCAGGATTTTACCTCTGAAAATGACATTTCTTTCTTTATTAAGTTTTTAACATGCAGGACACTAACAGGAAAGATGTCTAATCCCTTTTCAAGTGTAGAAGCAACTACGCAGAGCAGAAGTGAATGTATTATGGGGGGAATTAGGGACTCATGCTCACATTATGAGGAATTATTATAGCCAGTTTTATAGCAGACACAACAACATACAGATTGCATAACCCAAGACAGACTGAACACTAAGTTTCGAATGCCAGTATTGCAGCATTAATGATTGGAGCTTGAAATCTCGGTCAACCTCAGTTTGAAAAACATTACTACTTCTGTTTCATCCTGAATTTAAAGTCAGACCTTTTGGGTTATGCCCTCCTCAGATTTGAAACAAAGGCTCGCAGTGGAATATTGTTGCTGGTGCTTTCATTTAATAATCATTATATTTTATTTGATTTGTCTGTCTTTAAAAAAATATGACCCTGGACCACAAAACCAGTCTTAAATAGCACAGGTAAATTTGTAGCAATAGCCAAAAATACATTGTAGGGGTCAAAATTATCGATTTTTCTTTTATGCCAAAATCATTAGGATATTAAGTAAAGATCATGCTAAGGACTTCATTTGGACAAATTTAAAGGCGATTTTCTCAATATTTTGATTTTTTTTGCACCCTCAGATTCCAGATTTTCAAATAGTTGTATCTCGGCCAAATATTGTCCTATCATAATAAACCATACATAAATGGAAAGATTATTTATTCAGCTTTCAGATGATGTATAAATCTCAATTAAAAAAAATATATATATCCTTATGACTGGTTTTGTGGTCCAGGGTCACAAATATTAAACAAAATTGCCAAAAGGCATACATTTACATAGAATATTTGATGTAGCATTTTATATTAATGACATCTATTTAAAAAAATGAAAAGTAATTTATTAATGATTTATTTACATATTCTGAAAAAAAAAATAAGATAGGATTTGTTTACCCCGGGGGTTTCTTTTCTGAGGTAGCGTGTTGGGGCAGGATGGCACGTTTTCATGATTTTCAGTTTTATGCGATTACATATCATATAGTAAATACTTAGAATTATTTCATGATTAAATTGATTAAATTTATTTCATGATATATTGACCATCCTCTGCATGGTAGCAGTAAATGCACACTGTTATTAAGGGGGACATCATCTTCCATCTTCCTCTACCAGAATTTGTGA
>NW_015662004.1:910855-929311 GCF_001515625.1 Sinocyclocheilus rhinocerous | reverse complement strand
AAATGAAAGTAGTAAAAAATTTTAATTAGCATGTTTTTGTGTTTTGCTTTGGTACCGAAATTGGTACCGAGAACCGTGGATTTTCACTGGTATTGGTACCGAATACTGAAATTTTGGTACCGTGACAACACTACCCCGACGTTCCTTTCGCTTTCATTTACCCTTACGGCTTGCTGTTTAGAGGACAGTTGAGTGCACTCTTTGTGCACATGGCATTGGCGGCCTTTGACCAGTTGGCCTCCTCATTTTTCACATTCTTTCTAAAGGCTTTTAGAGTATCTTCTTCCAACCTTAAAATGTAGGCTGTCTGTTTCCTTGAGGCTAAGTCAGGCTGGCCTATTTACAACCATGTGAAAGCTGTTGCGTGCTCATTGGTTTCTTATTGGGCACCATCTAGGAACATTGCAATCAGAGAGGAACACTCATTTTTCATGGAATGACATGAAACATGGACATGAGCTTCTAAATCATAGCTCACCATACTCTGGATCTTTTCCCCAATGTCAGCACTTGTGAAATGCAGCCTAAGCTGTTTGTTGACCGAATTTGGCATCCAAACTTGCCAAAAACACCTGGAGCGTACAAATAAGATCTTCGGTTGAGCTCAATAGCCATTTTTCTCTGCGTCTGCCATACTTGCTACGTCAGCAACCAGTCAGTGTCATACTTTATAAGACGTTTACCCAAAAATGAAAATTCTGAAATTAAATTTACTCACATTTGTGTTATATAAACTCATATTACTTTCTTTCTTCATTCTGTGGAGCACAAAAGGAGAAGTGTAGCCGTCATTGCTCTCACATCTCATTCACACAGAAGGATATTCGAATGATGGGTTAGGACAAGGGTTTTCAAAGTTGCTGATGCCACGGACCCCCATATATCATGAAGCCTTTGTAACAGACCCGCATCTTCGCAGCAATATATTTTCATGCATAAATACCTATAGATTTAAAACATTATAATCGTGTGTACAACATAAACCTGTGGTTGTCAATTCAATATCTACAATTAATCTCATGACTGTCGTCTAGTCTTTAGAAAAAAAGAATAAAAGAACCAGTAATGAATATTAATGTAGAACTTCAGATTTTAACTTAATTTTTAACTTAACTTTAATATGTATTTATACAACAGTTAATTCTGGTCCTTGAATCTGGTTGGTCGAGCAGAAGCCAAGTGTTCTGTAACCGTACAACAGTACTAGGATTTGATACTCATAAATAATTCATTTAACACATTCTTGCTCATTTATCTTTATGATTATGCCATCGAATCATTCAACTGAACTGGTCATTTGAAAAACTGCTAATTCAGGAAGGAAGGAATCAAGTGACAGTCACTGAATTATTTACTAAACTGATTTGTGGCCATAACACATTCTTGCTCCTTTAATATTTCTTTAATGTTATATTAATATTATATTTTTATATTAATTATCTATTTTTCTGAAATGTTCAGTGAACACCCTAGAACCCCATTGCGGCTTCTGATTGGCCTTAGCATTCAAGAAATAAACAGATATGTCTGTAATTGGCTACACTGCTCAACATTGAAAACACACATTATAAACAGAAACCTTTGACGCCCTCCAGTGCGCAAATACAAATACGCACTGAAGCATTTGCCATATGTTGCACCGATATCCTATTATTACAGCTTCTACTGACACCGTGTCTACACCGGACATGACTTTTGTCACTTGCATCACATCACAACAGCTAAAGGCTGTCTACACTAGACGCATCAAAGTGCCAGTTGCAAATCACTTGTCCTTTGTGTGAGTATGTCATAAAGGCAACAAGGCATCAGTTTACTGATGGAGATTTGTCACTCTCATTGCACATAATTTTTCTTAGCTGTTCAGTGAACAGCACAAACTTGTGGCCCATTTTGAAATCAGGTGAGTGCGTTAGTAAATATTTGAGGTTGCATATAGACTACTCGGGTTGTCGCGGATGACTCAATGTGATTGACAGCTTCAGATGCAGAGGAGTGGGCATGTTCCGTCGAAGATCCCAACACCCTCCCTCCGACGCAGACAAGACGGACCAGCGTGGACAGTGAGCTGATCCGAGTTCTCACTAAGGCTGTGGAGGATCTCTGTTTGGCTTGGTTGGCTCCAGAAGAGCCTGCCTGCAGCCTCCTAGACAAGTGGTACCTGAAAGGAAGCCGTCAACGATCCTCTCGCCAGCAGCCCACCCTGTTCTTCCCGGAAGTTCACAAAGAACTCACCAGGACGTGGCGTGCCCCCTACTCGGTGTGTGTTAATCACTCCGCTTCTGCCGCTCTCACCACTGTTGACGGCGCTGACGAACGAGATTATGGCAAGCTCCCCCCTCTTGAAAAGGCGGTCGCTGCGCATCTGTTCCCTCCATTGGCCCTGGGGTTGAAAGTCCATGCAGCACACCCATCTAAGCCCTGCAGGACTACCTCTGCTCTAGCGAACAGGGCTTTTTCAGCGGCTGGCTCAGCGCGTCACACAATGGTGGTGCTCCAAGTGTTTTATGCCTTGTCCAAATACCCACACTTGCGGTCTATGCACTTGACCACTTGACTACTTATATGTCGTATTTACTGTATTTGGTCAAAGTGTTCAAGTGAGCATGAAGACCACAAGTGTGTGTAGAACTTTTCATTACCTGATGGGACACACTTATACTCTTGTAAAAATGTGCACGCATTTACAGAGCTTTATTTTGATTTTCAAAATTTTTCATTTTAATATAAACTTCTAAATGTCTGTTCAGTAGTCCCTATAACAGATGACACAATTTATTTTTGCTGTGCTTCTAATTAAGTGATAAAAAGCAGTTGCAAATGTTGTACAAAATAAATATCACTACTGCATTGAAAAGGTTTCCGTGACCTCTCGCAAGATCTTGGCAAAAAGTCTCACGATTTATTTCCAGAACATGATGCATGATGGGATACACTAAGCCTCGAATACTGCTCCGGAGCGGTGGATTTGTGAATTTAGTGTGCGTTAAGGGCACTGCGCTTCGGCATTTTTAAGACCTAGGACACTTGCGCACTTACTTCCTGTCGCGCACACGCGCTTTCAAGTGGCCAAGACCGCAAGTGTGGGTATTTGGACAAGGCATTTGTCTAAACTTCTCTGCACCATGGATGAGTTCTGCTGCCTTCTGAGAGTTGCGCATAACGACTGACTTGGCTCTGCATGCTACTAAGGCCACTGCACAGGTGATCGGCAAGATCATGGCCAATTTGGTGGTGCTAGAGTGCCAACTTTGGCTAAATTTGACTGAGATCAGGGACGCTGACAAGGTCGCCTTCCTAGACTCAACAGTCTCTACCAAGGGATTGTTTGGCCCTGTTGTGGATGGTTTTGCTGAGCGGTTTACAGTGGCACAGAAGTCATCACAGGCAATGCAGCACTTCCTGCCGAAGTGCTCCAGTGCAGTGGCTGTTTCAAGTTGCCAGATAGCTCCATCCTCCCAGCAGCCTGCTAAGTCAGTGCCAAGTCCATCCCAGCCTAAGTCTGAATGCTTCCTGTTTCCCAGGCGTCAAGGTCCCCGCCCCAGAGTGACGTTGGATCCTGAGCCTAAGAAGCCATTCTGATCCCAACCCAGAGAGGAAGAGGAGAGGGTCAGTTCTCGACGAGGGTCAGTTCTTTTTTTTTTTTAGCGTTGGATCTGAAAGACGCTTACTTTCCCCCAATCACAGACCATTATTGAGATTCATGTTCAAGGGGGTGGCTTATCAATATACAGTCCTACCATTCGGACTGTCTCTGGCCCTGCACACTTTTACGAAGTGCATGGACGCGGCTATTTCCCCTCTGAGGCAGATGGGAATCTGCATCCAGTGAGTGGTCTTTCTGGGGAAAGTTATCAATTCGGCCCAGATGTGGGCATAGATTACGCCGGAGCACTCCCTGATAATTCAGCGACTAGTGGCATCATTCAGACTCGGGACTTCACATCCACTCAGGGCTTTCCAGAGGATGCTTGGCCTTATGTCAGCCATGTCCTCTGTGATTCCTCTGGGCCTGCTTCACATGCGGCCCCTCCAATATTGGCTCAAAGCCCATGTCCCATCCCACACTTGGCGACTGGGACGTTTCATCTCTGCATCAGAGTTGTGGCCCCTTGGAAAACCCCAAGCCTGTTTCAATCAGGTGTCCTGTTGGGACTGACCTCCAGAAGGAAGGTGGTCACAACAGATACCTCCAACTCGGGTCGGGGAGCTCTGTACGAGGGCAGACCGGCATTCGGCTCCTGGTCAAACCTAGAGCAACACTTGCACGTCAACTACCTCGAGATGATGGCGGTTTTTCTAGCCCTAAAAACCTTCCTGCCAGCCTTAAAGGGGCACCACGTCCTGGTCCGCTTGGACAACATGACAGTGATAGCATTTATTAATCACCAAGGCGGTCTCAGGTCACGCTCCCTTTACAGGTTGGCTCTGCGCCTCTTTTTATGGGCACAGTGTTTCCTGTTTGACACTGTAAAGCTGCTTTGACACAATCTGTATTGTATAAAGCACTATATAAATAAAGGTGATTTGATTTTGACTTGACAGTGCAATCTCCTCTCACTGTGAGCTGTTCATGTGCCAGGCAGGCTGAACCAAGGGGCGGACATGCTGTCAAGAAGCAATGTAGCTCCAGGAGAATGGAGACTACATCCCCAAATGGTTCAAATGATCTGGTCTGTCCTCGGGAGTGCATAGGTAGACCTCTTTGCCTCAGAAGACAACTTTCACTGCCCAATTTACTTCTCGAAGCAGCGAGATGCCCTAGCCCACGATTGGCCCAGCGCTTGCCTGTATGCCTTCCCTCCGGTTGCCCTACTTCCTCAGGTCATCAGACGGGTCAGGGAAGTCAGACGTTCGGTCCTCCTGGCAGCCCCACGCTGGAGGAATCAGACGTGGTTCCTCGAGTTGATTCAGCTGCTATCGGCAGCCCCCTGGCCGGTACCATTGAGGACAGACCTCCTATCTCAAGCAAGAGGCATGATTTAGCATCCCTGGCCAGAGCTGTGGAGCCTTCAAGTTTGGCCTCTTGATGGGAGTCTTTACAGCTCCCTTCGAGTGTGACTAAAACCATTTTAGAGGGTAGAGCACAATCTACAAGATGCCTTTATGCCCTCAAATGGTCAGTGTTTTCTGACTGGGGTGTAGCACGGAACAAGGACCTGTCCTCTTGTGACCTATCTGCAAGAGCTGCTGGACAAGGGGCACACCCCTTCCATGCTCAAGGTATATGTGGCAGCCATCACGGTGAATCATGCTCTTGTTGCTGGCCAGTCAGTCGGCAGAACGACCTTCTCGTTAAGTTTCTGAGCGTGGAGATTGAATCCGCTTCGTCCTCATACTGTGCCAACCTGGGACTTATCTATAGTCCTCAGGGCCCTATATGGCCCTCCTTTTGAGCCACTCCACTCGGCCGACTTGCGGCACCTGTCACTTAAGACTGCCCTCCTTTTGGCTTTAGCGTCAGCCAAGCAAGTGGGTGACCTGCAAGCACTGTCAGTTACTGTCAGTGCTTCATGTCTTGAGTTTGGGCCTAACGACTGTTAGATTGACTGTTAAAAATTGAGCTCAGAGCTGACTTATATAGCAGTCGGCTCCACCCCTTTTGGTGGGTTGAAGCGCCATTGGTTTGTGCAGCTACACGAACGTGAACAAATCAGGCCTTAGTATCAGAGTAAACAGGAGTTTCCTCATAATCATGCAATGCAACTCTCATTCCCTTATCTCAGGGAATCAAGGTTATGTTAGTAACCGGAGCATTCCCTCCAGGCCCAGGAGTACAGGGGTGCTAGAGGGTGCTAAAACGAAAGTAAAAACAACCCTCTGTTTAAGCTATAATAATAGGAAAATGGCAAAACAGGTTTAACAAATGCCTCAGTGCACATTTGTATTTGCACATTGGAGGGTATCAGGTTTCTTTCTGCGCAGCAAATAGACCACATTCATTTTATGTTATTCTATTGTAAACTATAGAACCGGTTGAGTAAAGATCTAAGTGTACAGATATGTTATTACATGTACAATTTTTTTCAACATCAAATACACAGATATTAGGGTTACAATGTTGTTTAGTCGTGCAACACCTAGTACATACCCAGGGTGTGATTTGTAGGGTGGGGAGTTTCCTCCCTTCTGGTCTATGCATCCCTGTGTCTATAAAAAAAAAAAATATCCCCCCGGGTGATGCTACTCCACCAACCACCAAGAGAGCATATAAAATACAAAAAAATATATATATAAAAAAATAATCAGCAAGTAAAATACTGCAACATGACATTACAAACAACAATGAAATCAGAAATGGACTTTAACTGTCAGCACTCCCACTTAATAGAGATCGTGTGGGTTTCGTAAATCCTGGTTCACGCGCCTTAATCCATGCAGGGCTTTTCAGAAACTCAGTGGACACCATTAGTCTATTTCAGAGTGACAGTATGAGATTAATCCACAATGCAGATGAATATAATAAACTGACGCATAAATGTATTATGAGACAGAACGCAGAACTTTACAGTCACTGCAATGTGGTAATTATGATCACGCAATATTGACTGATGGATCGGCTGAGAATCATCTTTCTGCAAGTCATTAAGAAATTATGGTTCTATTCTATTTAAAGAAATTTGAGGTAAACGTGTGTATACATAATGTGCGCACTTTTGGGCTAAAAGTTTGTATGTTGTGTAGCGAAGCACTGATCAAAATTAAATGGAATCAAATGCGATTGAATATGTAAAGGTTTGTGTCTCGTTATTCTATTTCAATGAATAGTTCCATGGAAGAAACAATGTGAGCATGATTAAATGATGACAAAATTTTAATTTTGGGATGAATTATTCATTTCGAATGCCATTTTCACAAAGAGTCATTAAAAAGAGCAAATAACAATTCTATAACTCTAGCAATTTTGTTTGTAAAGTTTTTTTTTTTTTACAGGAGGCTTTGTAAATGTTGCTTTTTCACAGTTGACTGGATTGGGAATATTCTCTGTCTCTGTGGGCATATAACCAACTCCTTAAAGCACAGTCACCGCTGCAGGCCTTGAAAGCCTATAAAGCTTGCCAGGAAGACAGAACGTGATGCAAGCGGCATTCAGGACCAGCGTGGATGACTTCTCCTCATGTGCGGGAAGAATAAACAAAACTCGTGCATGGCTTAACATAATACGCCTCTAATTGATGAAAGGGCTTTGTGTGCCACATATGTTGTTATGACAGGTAAAAACAGCCTTCTGGAGAACATTGCCAAGTAAGTGCTCAAGCCTGCAGGGATGAGTAGGAGGCCTCAATTTACATGAAGTAATCTCAGTGAGCTTATTCATGGCTTTCATTCATCGGAAGCTTCTCCTAGCGACTTTAGCTCCGTTGCAGAGAAATGGGGGAGAGTTGTCATCATTGTTTAGCTGTCATTTCTCAAATACAGCACAGTATTTATAAAAAAAAAAATTCTCTCACAGATGCAGCCGGTGCCATACCGAGTTTAAAAGCAAAGCAATGTGCTATAAATAGACTATTTTGAAAATATGGGCCAGGCTGGCATAGCCCATAAGGCTTTGGTGTATTTTTATCCTTTTTTTTCTTGTTTTGACTGCGCTGTTGTTGTTTTTCATCCTTCCAAGTTGTGATTTAATCTGTCTAAACTCATCCCTGACCCCTGAAGTGACCTGCTCAATGAATCAAGAATGCAACTCTTCAAGGAATGACAGATTCATATTTGTGCTGTCTAGGAAATGTCTGGTGCAAGTCTGACAAAGAAACATGAAGTCAACCCAACGTTTAGAGACACTGTCATTCTAGTGAGATACATTTATTTTGTTGGACAAAAGGAACTGAAATTCAGTATACAATGACAAGTGAGTGATTTGACAGCAAATACCTTCTGGTTCATGGCTGGAGCAAAAAAAATTAAGAATTTAATCAGGTCTATCGGTTATGGTATGTTTGTTCCATAAGTTACTTACACACTATCTGTCTTAGTAATGTATGACTGGTAGTTGCACTAATGATTGTATTTGTCTTAACAATGACTTAAAGTGTGTGTGTGTGTGTGTGTGTGTTTAACAAAATGTAAAAATATTACTGTCTGTGAACTATCACTTAACATTTCTATCACTATCATATATGCATGCAAAAGAAAAAAAGATGAACAGTTATCCAAATATTCTAAGTGATATTTAATAATTAAGCAATAAGGTACAAAAGATTGCTATATTGTGAATATAGTCACGGCTAAAAAGGCACAACATGCTGTGGAACAATAGAGTTCAATTAGATAACATTAGAGTTTTCATTGTTATTTAATGTTAGCAAGTTTTAATACAGCTGTGTATTAGGTATTTTTAAAATCAATTATTAAACATTATTAACATTAATGGACCTCACATGGGAACACTAGGAAAATATTTTATTAATTCTCTTGTTGGATTATTGTCATAATTTCTTGGCAGTTGGTAGATTAAATGTATCAAGTATGGGTCAGTCAGAGGTTTAACAGGTTAGTTTTGAGTGTTCTTTACCTTATTTTAGGGCATTTAACAATGACCTAGACATCATTAGCTTTGCTTACCTTGCTTATCTCATGAACCACAGATCGACTTTTTAATTTTCACACCCATTGAGTATCATAATAAAATATCATGATAAATCTTCTGTTAACAAGTGATGAGCTGGCCCTTCAAAATTAATGTGTTTCTTTGAGCACTGTGTCGAATTTGATTTAACAATTTGATGTCTTGCATGAGCACCCTCATTTATGCTGCTTACGGATAATCTATCTGCCAACAAACGCCCTCTGCAAACGTCTCTTACACGGTCCAAGGCCAGATGTGAAGGCGAAGAACAACAACAACATTAAAAAAAAAAAAAAAGTTAATAGTGTGTTGTAGGAAGCAGCAGTGTCAGTAGAAGAATGACCTTTGAGAGTAAACTGCCTTGACATTCTCACAAATGAAAGCTATTTATTCGAGTTTAGCACCAGGAGAAACATTTAATGTTTTTTCTTTTTCTTTTTCTAAAGCAAATAGCAAATGCAAGCAAAATTTCTATACACCCCTATACAGTCATTTACACAAACACACAGAAATGAAAAAAAATAATAATAATAATAATAATAACTTTCTTGCTGACTGAACCAAACCTTTTGATTTGGCACAACTTAATTTAGAGTTTGTATCATGCAGAAATGTACATTAATGTACACACTAAAAATATGTCATTATATCTACCCATTTTAAGCAATTTCAGTTTAAGATACTATTAAGCAAGTGTCATGAGCTTACTGTTGTTTAATTAAGAACTTATTTTCAGGTTGAATGTTAAGTAACACCAACATACATATTTGTCTTATGTGTTAATGAGTATGTAAAATTGAGTAATAATTAAAATTGAGTTTATAAAACTAAAATGGTCACACTTTAGTTTAGGGACCAGTTCTCACTATTAACTAACTATCAACTATGACTTTTACCTTAATAAACTCCTAATTTGCTACTTATTAATAGTTAGTAAGGTAATGGTAAAGTTAAGGTATGGGGTTAGGTTAAGGGATCTAGAATATGATAATGCAGAATAAGGCATTAATATGTGCTTTATAAGTACTAATAAACAGCCAATATGCTAGTAATATGCATGCTCATAAACAGATTGTTAATAGTGAAAAATAGTCCCTAAACTAAAGCATTGTAACGATCAGCCACTGGTTGATGTTACAATTGATAAAATGGGGTCAGATTAAAACTTTGTGAGGATAGGAGTGTTTAAAAAGATGTAAAAAAAAACAACAGACATAGAATGATTAAATAATGTATATTTACAATATTCACAAGGAACGTAAAACAACACAATAAAACTACTTTGGCTGAAAAAGTGTGGAGTCTATTTGCACCATACCCTAAAACAGTCCATAAAAAATCTAGTGTGTTGCCAGTCCCAAAGTGAATGTAAAAAGTGTCCACCAGTGTGTATACAAAAGTCCACAGCTAACACCTCTATTAAATCTGAATAAGATATAGATATATTATATGTATATCTATCCATCTATCCATCTATCTATCTATCTAAATATCTATATATCTACCTACCTACCTACCTGTCTGTCTGTCTGTCTGTCTACACACACACACACACACACACACACAGTATACATACACATATATACAGCATATATATTATTTTTTATTTCTTCTTTCTTTTCTTTGAATCTCTTTGCAAAGTTCACATTATCATTATTCATTTGGCAGACGCTTTACTCCAAAGCAGTTTAGAAATTTAGCAAAGAGACCTTTCAAAGACATACATTTATGTATGTTCTGGGAATTGAACCCATGACCTTGGCATAGTGCTACAGAACTTTAACTTACAATGCTGCTACATCCAGACAACCTGCTTTGTCTGCACCACACATGCCAATGTTTATCACAGCTCAGACAACCTTTTCTGTTATGAAAATATCAAAGTCACCCACATTGCTACTCAGTGTTTGAATCACAGAGGAACCAGAGGGATTGAGACCCATGCAGTAGTTCCAGTCATATAGATATCTCCAGAATCAGATTGAGGGCCAACCAATTGTATCTCAACGTGTTATTTAAAAGTGTCATTACAACAGAGCTGACAATAATAGCTACAAACTGCTGTTTTTTATATTTCATATTAGGGGTGTAACGATCCATCGATATGGATCGATACATCGACCAAATGTCGATGCAACACGTAAAAAATCGATACCTGTAGTATAAATAGTAACCGTTATTTTTACATTGTCCACATTTTCATGCAATGTTCGTCAAAATATTATCGCCAACGTGTGCATTCTGATTTAAACTCACCTATAAGGGCTCGATAATAAGGGCGAGCATAAATGATGCTCGGGGCAGTTGATGGAGAGATTTAAAAATGCAGTGTTCAAATTGTTAAATAAGCAGTAAGAAAATAGTATGTAAACTGTATAAGATATATCTGAATTAATACAGGACACATATAAGATATTTACCAGAAAGTGCTTTCTAAAAGCTGTTTAATTCCAAATATTGGGCCTCTCAATTGCTTTGGTACAAATTGAAAGCAGCTGATTGTGCCTAAATGTAATCAGTTGGTGTGAATGGCAGCCACATCACAGCCTTTATGTGATGGTCCCAAGGTGATCTTGGCTTTTTAAATCAATTCCACTTTTGTCGCAGCTTCTCTTTTACCTTTCAAAAAATATGCTCATCCAGTCAACGAGGGCACGCTCAAAGGGTTATGGGAGCCAGAGTGTTTGCCAACACATAGCTTTCATCTAATCAGGAAGAGCAATAACAGCTGAAATCTGTCCAATCTCATAGCCAAAGCAAATTTAGTGCAGGGCCAGGACTTGTCTGCACAGTAAAATATTGCCCGGATGTTACACCATTTAAACGTAATTTCTGAGATAAAATACTATTCAGAATTTTACTGCATTAATTGTTCTTCAGCTTTGGAAATATGTTATTTAAATAATAATAATAATAATAATAATAGTATAATAATAATAATAATAATAATAATAATAACAATAATATGTTTGAATAGGCATGGCGGATTGTAGACTTGGAAGTAAACCCTACTGCTAAATTCTGGAAAAAAAAGAGGTTTTAAATATTGGACCAAAAACCTTTGCATATAATAACCTAGAACACTGTCTAACACTTGATGGCTGCTCTGTCAATTCTCCATCATCAGTTAGAAACCTAGGTGTGCTATTTGATAGCAATCGTTCTTTTGAAAACCATGTTTCTAGCATTTGTAAAAGCACATTTTTCCATCTTAAAAATATATCTAAATTACGACCTATGCTCTCAATGTCAAATGCAGAAACGTTAATTCATGCGTTCATGACTTCAAGGTTAGATTATTGTAATGCTTTATTGGGTGGTTGCTCTGCACGCTTAATAAACAAACTCCAGCTGGTCCAAAATGCAGCAGCTAGAGTTCTTACTAGAACCAGGAAGTATGACCATATTAGTCCAGTTCTGTCAACTCTGCACTAGCTCCCTATTGAACAACAAATACATTTTAAAATCTTGCTAATTGCTTATAAAGCCCTCAATGGTTTAGCTCCTCAATACTTGAGTGAGCACATATCACATTATAGTCCTTCACGTCTGCTGCGATCCCAAAACTTTGGCCATTTTGAAATACCTAGAATATCAAAAATCAACTGCGGGCTATTTAGCGCCCAAACTCTGGAACAATCTTCCTAGCGTTGTTCGGGAGGCAGACACACTCTGTCAGTTTAAATCTAGATTAAAGACTCATCTATTTAACCTGGCATTCACATAATACACTTTCACATTTCTATAATTCAAATCGGTTAAAGGATTGTTAGGCTGCATTAATTAGGTCAACCGGAACCGGGAACACTTCCCATAACACCAAGATTACCTCTACAGCCCTGAATGTCAACGGAGACCATGTCAACTAGATGCGCTACAGAGACAGTTCCCCTGTGAAGACCTCATCACCTCGACGACAATCGGCACAAGACCACGGGAACCAGACAAGTCCTCTGCATCTGTGTAGCAGCCTGGAATTAAACCACGCCATGCTGGTTTTGTATGGCCAGAGCAGAACTGGCCCCCCGACTGAGCCTGGTTTCCCCAAAGTTTTTTTCTCCATTTCTGTCACTGATGGAGTTTTGGTTCATTGCCACTGTCGCCTTTGGCTTGCTTAGTTGTGGACGCTTGACTGATTGCACAGACACTATCGGAAGAGAACTGAACTGGATGATGACATCACTGAATCATCAATGAACTGACTTTAGCTGGAAAATGACTCTTTGTTATTGTCTTCTTGCATTATTGCAAACTATTTTCCTATTTGACACTATAAAGCTGCTTTGACACAATCAGTATTCTATAAAGCGCTATACAAATAAAGGTGACTTGACTTGATTTTTAGTTTCAATCTTTCTGAAAATCAAAGTGAACAAAGGACCACTGGATGTCTGGATCTTCATTAAAAATAATGTTCATCCACTCTTTCCCAGGCCCGGATTTAGAGCATATAGGGCCCTGGGGCTATATTAAACCCAAGGACCCTCCTTCACATTAGCCTACAAAATCTTGTATTAAAAAAAAAAAAAAAAAAAAAAAAAAAAAAAATCAAATCTCCAACAAGGAGATACAATGAGTATGCACACTAAATATTCCAGGCTACAACATATCAAAAGAATAAATACATCAACATCAGATATGAATATATACTGTAACGATCGGCCTTATTGGAAGATGTTACAATTAATAAATGGGGTCAGATTACACTGTGTGAGGTAAAATAAGTGTTTTAAAAAGATGAGACAAATGACAAAAGAATGAATAAATAGTGTATTTACACAATTCACAAGGAACTTAAAACAAAACAATAAAACTATAATAACTTAGGCTATTAAAAGCATGTAGTCCATTTGAATCATACCATAAAACAGTCCTTAAGAATCCTAGAGTTTTGTAAATTCCACATAAAAGTGTCCACCAGTGCATATACAATCCAAAGAAAGTGATAATCCAATAAAAGTGAGATGCTGGAATGGCAATTCCTTCCTTGATTGTCATGCTGCCTCCTTTAGTGGGCCTACCAGAGATTGTATTACTATTGGGAGATGAGAGGGTCTGTATTACTTACTATTGGAGAAAGCGTAATGGTCAATTCGGATCACATGTGCCTAAATAACCAATCACATTACAGCATTGACGTCATTGAATTTCAGTCAGAGTTGTTCGACACTCAACTGCGGTTTACGGATACCATAAGAATGGATGAGAAGTGATGTAAGCTGAATCCCACCTGTCGCAAGAAGTCAGTGACTTATCTTATAAAACCGCATTTTTTCGGTGTAAACTCTAAAAATAGTTCAATCCAAAACTCTAATTGTTTAGTGCAAAACGCGTTGAAGATTAGCCGATAGGCTGTCGATTCATTAAATGATAAGATGTTTCCTCTAAAAAGCTGTTTATTCAGCATAGTGAAGCTTCTCCTCTATTGACATCCATTCAAAAAAAAGAAAAAAAAAATCCACGCACTGCCAAAAACGGAAGCATTAACATTAGCCATTACACTTTTGTGGCTAAAGGTTGCAGGTTTGCCTTCTAGTGGCTTTTGGGCCTACTTCTTGATTCCTGTCATGTGATTGCTCACATGACAGGCAGACCCATGAACATTTAAAGGCATACACACATTAAAATGGTTAAGAGGAATAAAATGGCTAAGACAACACGTAAACCTATCAAAACTCAAATATATTGATATAAAACCATCATAGTATATATTGAGTGGTATAAAACATGTGTCCTGTGTGACAGTGTCACAATACAGTGTCAATAACTGCATGGTAAATAGATGTGGTGCTGTGGATTAAATTGCTTATTTACAGTTTTGTACAGTTTACACTTTACCTCAATCTGGTTTCCACTAGCTTCACCAAGACTTTACTGTTCACATATAGGCCTAATGTTATAAGTGTCGTGTGTCGAATTGAAGCGCTGGTTATTATCACTTCACAGCTATTATCACAGTCGTTGTCAGCAGGGCCGGACTGGGACGTAATTTCAGGCCGGGAAATCTCACACTCATCCAGGCCACAAAAAAAAAAAAGGGGTCAAAATTGTACCTTTTGGGGTACAACAGCTTGACACCATAGCAGTTCTCTTAAAAGGACATCTTTGTACCTTTTTTACCCCTAATAGGTACATATTAATACCTTAGAGTAGTAATTCGTACCTTAAGGTACTATGTAGGCCAACCTGTTAGGGGTAACAAAGGAACAAATATGTCCTTTTAAGGGTCCTGTTCCAGTGACAAACTGTTGTACCCCAAAAGCTGCAATTCTGGCCCCTTATATCCTGTTATAGCCTATACATCCACAACAATTTCTGAAACCAGACAACACTATTATTTGTATGGCCATCACATAAAAAAAGGTCTAAATCCCCCCCCCATCACTTCTTCACCAGCAGGCCTACTGTTATGAACAAAACTGTGTCCTCCTTGTTGAAAACAACCCAACTCATTTCAATTTGTTTGCACAGTACCCTTAAGGTACTAATTTGTAGGCCTACCTATTAGGGGTAAAAAAGGAACAAATATGTCCTTTTAAGGGTCCTGTTCCAGTGACAAACTGTTGTACCCCAAAAGGTGCAATTCTGGCCCCTTATATCCTGTTATAGCCTATACATCCACAACAATTTCTGAAACCAGACAACCCTATTATTTGTATGGCCATCACATAAAAAAAGGTCTAAATCCCCCCCCCATCACTTCTTCACCAGCAGGCCTACTGTTATGAACAAAACTGTGTCCTCCTTGTTGAAAACAACCCAACTCATTTCAATTTGTTTGCACAGAATGTTATTTATCTTAAAATTACTTAAATATCCTAGATTTAACAAACCTATATTTCATACAAATATACACTACCAGTCAAAAGTTTTTGAACAGTAAGATTTTTAATGTTTTTAATGTCTCTTCTGCTCACCAAGCCTGCATTTATTTGATCCAAACTAGTACAGCAAGAGCAGTAATATTGTGAAATATTTTTACTATTTAAAATGACTGTTTTCGATTGGAATATATTTTAAAATGTAATTTATTTCTGTGATGCAAAGCTGAATTTTCAGCATCATTACTCCAGTCTTCTGTGTCACATGATCCTTCAGAAATCATTCTAATATGCTCATGTTAGACTTTTGGACCTGTTTTGCCCCCGTAGTTCTTCCTGTGTTTCCTTATTTGGTCTTGTTCCTGTCCTCGTTCAGTCTTATTAGTTTGATTAGTCATCCCATGCTCCTGTGTTTCCCCAATCATCCCCTGTATTTAAGTCCTAGTCTGTGCAGTATGTCTCTGTCAGGTCTACTCGGTTGGTGTGTTTCCTTCCGTTTCCAGTGTGGATGTACCCTGTGTTTGGATTGCATTAAAGACTGTGTTCGCTATTCCTCGTCTCCATCGTTCCTCGCCAACGCAGAGTGTGACAGAAGACCCGACCGAAAACATTAACCTCCATGTCTCCCCTCCGTTTTTTGTTTTCCGTGTTTATTCAGTGGTTTTTGTTTCCGTTGTGTTCTTCCTATGGATCCCCTCGTCCTCCCGGAATTCCTCCTCCTCCTGCTGGAACAGGGGGAGCAATCGCTCGAGGACCATACTAGACTGTTTCAGCTGCTAGCTAACACCACCAGCTACCCGGACGACGCGCACTGTGCGTTCAGCGATGCAAGTTTAAACACCGCGTGCAGAGCGCCGTCACCCGAAGATGGTCCTCGAGTGGATTTCGCCCGCGTTTGTGGAGTGGATTCTGGTGAGAAACGGATCGCCTCTCACGTCACTCCCGAGGATAATCTCGCCAGATCCACTCCGGACCCAGAGCCCAGCCCACTATCTCCCCGCTGTGCGGAGCTAAAGCCCGAGCCCACCGATGACGGAGAGCCAATTCCCGCCGCGATCAATGAGCCAGCGCGTTGCCGAGCGACTGAGCGGAGGATCGCCCCGGAAGCAGAGCTCAACCAGCGATCGTGCTCGCCGCGAGGGAGCAAGCAGTGGACGGTGTGAGCGCGGAGTGTAGCTCTGCCCCCTGCACCGCGGTTGAGGGTGAGCTGATCAAACATCTGGGTCTGCTGGACTTTGAGGGGGACTTAATAGACTTGGAAACAGAGCTGGAAGTCGACTTGCCCCCTCTCCTCTCTCCTTTGTCTCCGCTGGTCCCGTCCAGCCCTGAGGGGGCTGCCGTTTCCCAGTCCAGCCAGGAGTGGGCTCTGATCCCCGAGGGCAGCCCTGAGAGCCCGGAGGCTCACGAATAACCACCCACCCGCCCACTCCTGCCTCCTCCACCGCTGCGTCTGGCAGCCCCTCTGCTCGCCCTAAGCCCGCCATCCATACGGTGTGAGCTCCGCGGGTCTGCCATCCTCCAGCATCGCCATGGTTGGAGAATCCCTCACCTCCACCTCCAGCCTCCGAGGCCCGGACTCCGCCTCGGCCCGTAGACCCAGCGGCTCCACCTCGGCTCCTAGCTCCCTCGCCTCCACCGTCAACTGTCGATCCACCAGATTCACCGGGCTCCCTCGTCCCTCCGGCTTCGCCTTGATCGGGCATCGACCCGCCATCGCCTCAAGACTCCGCTCCTCCGGCTGCACCTCGTCACTCTGTCCCACCGGCTCTATTGGGCTCCTTCCTCCCACCAGCTCCACCTTGGTCCTCAGTTGCTCCAGCTCCGCCGCGGATCTCCGCCTCCGCCTCGGTTGCCAGAGCCCTCAGCTCCACCCTGGCCCCCCCGAATCCTCGGAATCCCCCTGGCTCATTGGCTCTCCGTCTCCGCCTCGGGCTCCACCACCACCTGCTCCACCACCTGCTCCACCACAATTGGTCGGCCCCCTGGAGTCGGCGGCCATTCCTCCTCCCTCCTCCCCCCGGGAGTCGGCGGCCATTCCTCCTCCATGGCTCCTCCCTCCGTCAGCTCCACCGTGGGTCGCTGTTATGACTGTGGCCTGGGTCCTGCTTGGCTTCTCCTGCTCCAAGCCCCTCCTGTCTCCTCCCTCCATCATCTCCTCCCTGGACTCTGTCTGCCGGCCCCCTCCTGGATATCCGTCCTCCTCCTGAGCCTCCTCCCAAGTTCCCACCAATGCCTCTCTCTGTTGTATCTACGGTGTGAGGACGCACCTTCCGGGAGGGGGCAAAATGTCAGACTTTTGGACCTGTTTTGCCCCCGTAGTTATTCCTGTGTTTCCTTATTTGGTCCTGTTCCTGTCCTCGTTCAGTCTTATTAGTCTGATTAGTCATCCCATGCACCTGTGTTTCCCCAATCATCCCCTGTATTTAAGTCCTAGTCTGTGCAGTCTGTCTCTGTTGGGTCTACTCGTTATGTTTGTGTGTTTCCTTCCGTTTCCAGTGTGGATATATCCTGTGTTTGGATTGTATTAAAGACTGTGTTCGCTATTCCTCGTCTCCATCGTTCCTTGCCAACGCAGAGTGTGATAGCTAATTTGCTGTTCAAAAAACATATTTGTTATTATTATTATTATTATTATTATCATCAATATTTAAAACAGTTGAGTACATCAGGATTCTTTGATGAATAGAAATATTCAAAGATCAGCATTTTTCTGAAATAAAAAGCTTTTGTAACATTATCCATGCACTATACTAAAAGCTTGGAGTCAGTATAAATATTTCTTTTTTTGCAGGGGGGGATTATAGAAATTATTACTTTTAATTAGCAAGGATGCTTTAAATTGATCAAAAGTGATGATAAATACATTTATAATGTTACAAAATATTTCTATTTCAGATAGATGCTGTTCTTCTGAACTTTCTATTCATCAAAGAAACCTGAAAAAAAATCTAATCTGTTTTCAACGTAATAATAATAATAAATGTTTGAGCAGAAAATCAGAATATTAGAATTATTTCTGAAGGATCATGTGACACTGAAGACTGGAGTAATGATGCTGAAAATTCAGCT
>NW_015662004.1:908410-910845 GCF_001515625.1 Sinocyclocheilus rhinocerous | reverse complement strand
AGCTCCCTCCCTCCCTGTACAATAAATCCATGTGAATATCTGTCTCTGCTAAAAAAAATTAATGTAACTTTACAAACGATATTGATGTCCTTTAGCACAGCATTCTGAATGATGATAATAATGGGGTGCTACTGATAGCCTAACATATACTAGCAGTTTAATACTCAACTACGTGAATAAAGACAAAACTATCTAGCGTATTTACAGATGAAACTGGCCTGCACTTGAAGCCCTGAACAGGTCAGTGATGTTGCTACATTTCACTGCTTCTTCTGTCCGCTTTCTCTCTTTCATCGAGTCCCGCACATCGTTTCTGTTCGGAACCGTTTGACGGAAGCGCGGAACACATGTGAGCTGATTCGCTGACAGTCAAGACTAACCGATTTATGATTTATTAGGCCTATCGATTTATTATCAAATGAAAAAATCGGAAATTATCACTTTGGTACATTGAGAAGGCATAAATATAAAATATTAATAATAATAACAAAAAAAAAAAAAACATATGGCAGTGGCCCAAATCAGCCGCCAGGCCACCGGGAATTCTCCCGGTGCTCCCGATGGCCAGTCCGGGCCTGGTTGTCAGTGTCGTTTCATCACTAGGCTTTTAGTGTTTGTTTCTCGTGCACGTCAGTAAAGCCGGGGCGATTAAAATAAATCTGCAACTGTAGTGTAAATGAGTACAAAGACATTTTTATCTATTATACCTTTTGGAGAGAAATAGCGCAGGCACTGGCCAAAGATGAATCTTTCTAGTGCGCTTGTGTCAAGCGCCTGCCAAGCGCTAATATACATGTAGAAAAACGAAATATATTAGTGCTTTAATAACAGCAATTAATACATGGGGACGTAGAGGGGTTTCTGCAATCGGCCCACCAGGAAAAGTTTGGGAGTTCCCAATGGCCAATAAATCTAGGTCTTTTCCTGATTCTTCCACAGCCAATCATGGGCCCCCCTCATCCGCGGGCAATGGAGCTTCAGCCCTTATGTTAATCCGACCCTGCTCTTTGTTGGGATCAGAAGGAAGGCGATGCAAAGACTATGTTTTTCCACAACTTGTCAGGGTTGGGGATGAAGGATGGAGCGAGGACTCAATATTGCAGGAAGATAAGGGCTTTATTAAAGGCATAAACAAAAACTACCCCATAGGAGAAAAAACAGCTGGCAACTTGACTGGCTGGCAGGACAAGGCATACGACACGAACATTCGACGACGAACTGGCTCAGGACTGCAAACACAAGGACAATAAATAGAGAGCAAATGAGGAGGGTAACGAGGGAACACATGTGTGGCAAATTAACCGATAATAAGGTAACAAGATGGGTGGGGTCAAGGCAATTGATATGAGAGCACATGGCACACAGGAAACAAAGACAAAAGGCATGTGCTCACACAAAACAAAACATGAACACGCAGCTAATGAGAAAACTCATAAGCTGCGTGTTCACACAAGACAACAAGAAAAGCACGCGGCTGAACACAAACCGCGTGCTACACAATACACAACACACGTAGACAGAAGAGCGCACGGCTGAGCGAACTCGAGACCGCACGCTCACACAACCAGACAGAACATGGAGCGCGAGTGTCCGGACCCCGACACGAAACTGAAACTCAAGACATGAGTACCGGGATCTGAACACCACGCTCCAACATGAAACAGTACACGTAGACGAGAGCGCACGGCTCGAGCACTCTCGAAGCCGCACGCTCACATGAAAACAATGACAGGGCGGGAGTGTCAGGGCTCTGTCACAAAACCATGAATTACACTAGACCGAAGTGACAGAACCCTGACACAACTTGGCACTGAATTGCGTCTTCTTGTCTTCGGAGCATCCTTATCGTTTGATTTCTGCGTAGACATGCGTTTGTCTCTCTTGTTATTTACCCACTACGTGTGTGAATCGGTGGGCGGGGCTAAACAGCTAGTGATGTAGAAGCAGGTGTTGATCTTCCTCTGCGGAGGTGTTTAGCCACACTATTACGTCATAAAGTGGCACATTCCACAATCTGTCCTTTTGGCAGATTGGCTTCAATATAAGCTGTTTTTAGACTAACGAGAAAGTTTTGAGATCTGAAACGTACAGGACGTTTTTATAGTACATTGACCTCTTATATGTCAAAAGATCAAGGGAATTTTGATTTCTCAGTTCATGACCCCAATAAAATAGCATCTTTTGCTGTTTTGATGTTATGTATTATTGTAATAATTATTGTAATAATAATTATTAGCACAACTCTAAAAATCAAAAACAACAACATCACACTGCATAAGAGTGTAAATATTGTAACATAACACAGTTGGTTTTAGCCCACATCCCTGTCGGCTTATTTTTAAATATAATGGCTACCTTTGTTAGCTAGAATTAATCATTACCTGTGTTTATATATACATATATATATATATATATATATATGTATATATATATAT
>NW_015662004.1:867825-908302 GCF_001515625.1 Sinocyclocheilus rhinocerous | reverse complement strand
ATATATATATACAGGCTATAATTATGATGCATAAATTTGATATTAATTAAAAGAGATAAAGTTGTATTTTTGTCAGTCTATCAAACAGATCAAATGAAAATATGGCATTTCTTAATGCATTTTGCTTGTAGATGAACCATCACATTATGGCACGCTTAATCATATCATCAAAGATGAGGGGTGCCTGAACAGTGTGTGCACATCACTCTTGCTTAATGCACTCTGAGTCATGGAGGGAAAAACATAATTAATCCAGCGATGTCTCAAATTTGTTTTGACTAGAGGAAATGCACCGGTCACTGTGGTTTGAAACAAGGTCTGATGAAGGCAATGATGTATTCTGACCAGCCTATGCTTTGAACATGACCAAATATAGATTCTAAGCATTTTCAATCTATCACCTCAATGCCAATGTCTAATTAAAGGGCCGTGTTCTGAATAATAGAGACTCTCCTCTAAATTTTATATTCAAGTTCACTCTTTATACTAATTACAGGAGTATCACTCTTCTCTTGATTAGGTCAAAAGCCAGTTAATGCTTTATTACACTGGGTTTTCTGGAAATATTCAGTCTTTGATTCAGTCCCAGAGAGTTATTAATTAGCAGGTGCTTGGCAAGAGCCCCTGTGAGAACACCCTGGCCCCATGTACATCTAACCCTATGAGACTGAAATGTGCTAAAAGCTAAGCAGATCCTGTGAGTTCATTCTTTTTATATAGATTTGTACTGTGTCTGGCTAAGTGGACCGTGTAGGCTCTAATTGGTCATGAGTCACTTTGGGGAACAGTAATTATGACCACTCATCATGGAAGAGAGGAGTTTTAAAGGGGTCATATGATGCTGCTAAAAAGAACATTATTTTGTGTATTTGGTGTAATGAAATGTGTTTATGCGGTTTAAAGTAAAAAAAAACACATTATTTTCCACATACTGTACATTATTGTTTCTCCTCTATGCCCCGCCTTTCTGAAACGCGTCGATTTTTACAAAACTAATCGGTCTGAAAAGCGAGGTGTGCTCTGATTGGCCAGATATCCAATGCGTTGTGATTGGCCGAATACCTCAAGCGTGAGACGGAAATGTTACGCCCCTCACATACTGTTGATGCCGTGTCAGGCCGGAGCGACGAGACATAAACATTAAAACCCATTACAAACGAGGCATTTGTAGCATCCAGTGGGGACATAATTACTCATTATAATGACTTATACTGTCTTTTTACGCATTGCGTGTTATTCAAATCTTCCCACATAGTGAGGTAGAAATGTGTGGGCGTGTTAGAACGAGCCGTTTTAGATAGGCGTGGTTAACTTAACTTTTATAGAGAATATCTCTTTGGATTTGAGACTTTAGTCTTTGCAACTTTACAGATCTTCTTTATGCACCAAGAGCTTGTAACACTCCAAAGAGAAAGGAAAAATTGAAATCGCATCATATGACCCCTTTAAAGATCTGCAAAAATGGCAACAAGATGAATATTAGAAAATACCAAATGCAAAGAAAATACTATGAATTTTTCAAATCAACATCTTACAAAAATGTGCATCATCCTAGCCTAATCTTGGTGTTAAAGGTAAATTCTGGTCACAATAGGTATGTGGGGGCGTGTTCGAACGAGCCGTTTTAGGTAGGTGTGGCTGACTCTGAACTTTTATAAAGAATATCTCTTTGGATTTGAGACTTTAGTCTTTGCAACTTTACAGATCTTCTTTATGCACCAAGAGCTTGTAACACTCCAAAGAGAAAGGAAAAATTGAAATCGCATCATATGACCCCTTTAAAGATCTGCAAAAATGGCAACAAGATGAATATTAGAAAATACCAAATGCAAAGCTAATACTATGAATTTTTCAAATCAACATCTTACAAAAATGTGCATCATCCTAGCCTAAACTTGGTGTTAAAGGTAAATTCTGGTCACAAGTTTTCAGACCACTTGCATTATAAGTTTGAACAAGTGAAGCAGACTTTAATCTGTTTAAAAAAGTATAATTTCTGGTCTGCTCTGCACCTTATTGTTACCAAGAAAGGCCCACTTAGTCAGGAAAAGACCAACATGTACAAACTAGATGTACAACATTTACAACAAGAACAAACTACAGATTTAAAAAAAAAAAATTTTAGTTTCATTTTCATTTGTAAGTTTTCACAAGGAGGTGATTTCATATAAATTTTCACTTTGTGATTCATCAAGTAAGCATGAAGGTCCACTCCTAAACCTAGCCATCATTGGGGGTAATGCTGCCTTCACGTGCTATCCAAAATTTCCTGCTTCCAACTTCCGAAATTGTATTTACGAGTTTGTTGCGATCAAGTGCTTTGTCAGAAATAATAGGAATCATGGAGGACACCAAGATCATTCTTGCCTGTTTCTTGGGGAAATGTCATTAAATCCAAAATATATTTAAGATAATTAATCTATATCCAACAGATTTTGGATAAAATGTAGCATTCCAGTGATTGGCAATAATATAAACATTAGCCACGCCACTGTTTACATTCACTGCACTGATAGTCAGCCTGATGATGGTTCTGAAATTTCAATAATTAAATGCTGTTTTTGCTGTGTAAAACATCCAATGCACCAAATGGCTAGTATCTCTAGCAAATTTCCCAGTCAACTTGAAAGGCCCTTCATGTCAAATTTAAACTAGATGAGTAAAGTCCGTGAACAAAATTTGAAGTTGGCTTGAGAAAGCCTAGACTGAAGAAGTTGTGAAAGCTTGAAGTTTGATAGTTTAGATAGATTAGATAGATGTTTCTAGCTTGTTAGCTTTATTTAGCACATTGCTAACTTGATTTAGCATGTTTTTAGCATAATTATTATGTTGTTAGCATGTTGCTGGCACGATTCTAACATGATTAGCATGTTGTTAGCCTATTTTAGCACGATTATCATGTTACTAGCATGTTGCTATTCATGTTTCTAACATGTTGTAACAAGTTGCTAGTGTCATTATGATAGTGTTAGCATGTTTCTAGCATGATTACCATGTTTTTATGGTGATTAGCATGTTGCTAGATGTTTCATGATTAACATGTTGTTAGCATGATTAGCATGTTGTTAACATGTTTCTATCATCATTAGCATATTGCTAGCATGCTTTTACCATGATTAACATGTTGTTAACATGTTGATTTAGCATATTGTCCTAGGATAAGCTTTGCTTAGTGATAGACAGCAAAACAAAAGTTTTGATGTGAAAGTCTATGCGATTTTTCATAGTGTTAATTGTCCGTTTAATGAAAATCGTAAGTTAAATCAGTTAGAAAAGGTATAGCAAACTGAGTCAGACCAGTCTGAAGGTCTGACCGGAGTTTGGTAGCTCTAGGAAAAAAAAGCTCTAGGAGGAGATACATTTAAAAATGTAGTCTCAGAAGAGGAATAAGAAGAAACTTAAATAGAAGATCATTAAGTTGGCTTTCTCATATTTACGATAATTCCAATAGAATGCTGCATAAGCAGATAATATGACAATGCATGAATGATATTGTACAAATTCATATTTATTAGCCACCAATGTTCCAAAATGTAAAATAGCTACAAATTACCATGAGAGTGTGTTAGATTCATAAAAAAAACAAAATATAATAATAATAATAATAAGAAGAAGAAGAAGAAGAAGAATTAAGGATTTGCCCCAAGGGTCTCACTTTTCACTTCTAATGAATGTGAAAAAATGTAAGTGATGAAGAAAAAAAAAATACAATCTTATTAAAACTTCCCATGAAGTGTGGGTGGGCCTTGAGCATGCAGAATAATATATGCACTCAATTACAGTAGATCTCATAAATGTAATGTGTGTTTTTCAAATTATCAGCAGATATATAAGAGATGTAAAATTATGTTGCTCCAGTGTAACAGCAAAACAAATGACAAACTGTGTGAACATTATTATGAGGCACAGAATGAACATATTTTATATATTGGCACATTTTTGTCATGGTTCCACAGTCCATTGATCGACCTTCCTGGCTCACTATGATGAAGTGCTCATGACGAGAAAACTGGAGGATCACCTTGCAGTTGTGACCTTAGGGTACACCATGTTCTCCCTGGGGTCTGATTGGGTGAGGATTCATTAGCCTCTTTCATGATAAATGGAGTGGATTTATCCTTTGTCACAGACATTGCCTCTTGGGTTTCAAAGGGACTGGGAATCATGTATGCTGTAGCAGGCTATATTAAGAACTGAAAACCTTTCCAACAGTTATAGCGAATCAAACTGTGGTTCAAGAATCAATGTAGTCTGGGAGGCTCATGTTTAGAGGCTTTATTTGAGTTATTAGCCATCCAGTGATGGGGAGTAGCTAACTTAAAGTAGCTACTAACTACATCGTTCAGGAGTGTGACAGTAGGCTATTTCAGCTTTTTGGCTGTTTTAACTACAACTATAGTGTCTAAGCTAAGGGCATAATTAAACATGATCACCTAAACTGTCTTCTCTTTTTCTTTCTCTTGTAGCACTGGACATTCTTGTAGCACTGACATTCATCTATCTATCTATCTATCTATCAGGGGCGGCAAAGGAAGCAGTGTCTCCTCAAAATACTGGATGAGAAAAACAATTGTAGTACAAAAATGAAATGTCAATGTTAAAAAATTATAACATTAAAAAGTGTATAAATCACTCATTTTTCTAAAGAAACATTGTCCAACAGCGACACCAGTAGGTAATGTTACAACAGGAGTCATTACAGTCATTACAATTTAATAAATATAGCTGCAAGCAGCAATTCCCGAGAAGGGCTGTAGCGCAGCGCAGAGCGGGAAGAGCAAAAACGGCAGAAATGGAACGTACATAAGATAGGTTCAGATAGGTTCAGAAGGACAGAAGTTCAAAATCGAACAGAAGTGCAGATGAGAATGAGCAAAATCACATTTCTGATTCAATATGAACACTCGGAAAATCCAACGTCTGGAACAGAAGCAATGCTAGCCACCCTGGATTTGAACCGACGACCTTAGGGGTTCAGGGCCAGAGGCTTAGCACAGTGCACCACTCACTTGACACACATTCAACAGGCTGCAGAAGAGAGGTTAAGGTGTGAGAATGATCTCACAAAAGCGTGACTTAGCATTTTACACAAAAGCACAATTGACATCCTCAGATTCGTCATGACACATGGAATCCAAAGACACCAAGATCATAATTTTCTGACTAATTACGATTAAAATCCGGATAGCCAACTAAACTACCCGTCTCACAGAAAGGAGGGAGATCCCATCCAAATAGGCCTATTATTAACGTACTCAAATCTATGATAATGCTAATAATGCTAAAGAGCTAACCTTAACTGGACATTCCACAACGCAATTTCAAAAATTAAAAACTACAACAAAGCAATTAACAACTTTATTAATGTTAATGTTACTGGCAACTGTACAAATAAAGCATATTTTAAAAGTATTCTTACCGAGTTCAGACTTCTTCAACCTGGCCGGCAGCAGCTTCTCCACTCTGAGGAGGATTTCTGAGACGGCACCGGTTAAAAAATAAAATAAATAAAAAACCGCGTTCGGATTGCTAATCCGCCCAGTGTCCATAATGAGTCCGCTAACTGACAGTGCGCTCTCCGGAGGCGGGGCATATTCTGGGCGAATGACCGAACAGAGTCTGACAGTACAGCGGAGCTGCCGACTTGAGGGCGGATCCGCCCCGGAGTCTGTTGCTATCAGGGATGCTTTTACATTGACAAAAGGTGTTGTACAGATGTAACAGCATAGAAGAAGATGTGCTGTCCCAAACTAGAAGCGCTTTTCATCAACTGTAAGTCCTTCTACTCGTTGCTGAAATTTTCCTCGTTCTTTCTCACAAGTGTTTACATTCCCCTGCAAGCGTGTGTGCATGCAGCATTATAACAGCTGGCTGATCAGATGGCAGACACAGAACAACAACACCCGGACTCTGTTATAATCATTCTTGGTGACTTTAATAAAGCAAATCTCTCCCGTAAACAGACAAAATACAGACAGCATGTTACATTTCCTACCAGAGACAGTAATATACTGGACCACTGTTACACCACAATAAAGGATGCATATCACTCTGTCCCACGGGCAGCTTAGGGGCTCTCTGGTCACTGTTTGGTTCATTTTATACCGAAATCATCTAAACCTGTAATAAGGACTGTAAAAGATGGACTAATGAAGAAGAGGGGGATTTACAAGCCTGCTTCGACTGCATTGATTGGAGTGTTTTTGAAGCTGCTGCCTCTGATCTGGATGAGCTCACAGAGACTGTAACATCATACATCAGTTTCTGTGAGGAATATGGTCATTCCTACCAGGACGTATTTAACATGCAACAATGACAATCCGTGGTTCACAGCAAAACTCAGACAGTTTCGTCAGGCTAAAGAGGATGCCTACAGGAGTGGGGACAGAATCTTGTACAATCAGGCCAGAAACACACTGAATAAGGAGTTAAACCAGTTTTCAGCAAACAACCCTGCTTTAGTGTGGAATCGCCTAAAATACATCACAAACTACAAGACGGCATCCCCCAGCACTGAGGTGAATCAACAACTTGCTGAAGACCTGAATGAGTTTTACTGTAGATTTGAAACTCTCAGTCTCACACCCTACACCTGCTCTGACCATCTCTTTACACATCCATTAACACCTCCAGCAACCCCCTCCTGCACTTCAGATCAGTGAAGATGATGTGTGTCAGGTTTTCAGGAAACAGAAGATAAGGAAAGCACCAGGCCCAGACAGTGTTTCACCAGCCTATCTAAAAACGTGCTGACCAGCTGGCCTCCATCTTTTCACAGATCTTCAACAGATCACTGGAGCTGTGCGAAGTTCCTGCCTGCTTCAAATGCTCCACCATCATCCCCCTTCCAAAGAAACCCAAAATCACAGGACAGAGTCTGGTGTTGGCTATCTGAAACAGGGGCGAGGCCAGAAATGTTTCAGTGGGTGGGCCTACATAAAACTGGGTAAGCAAAGTATAAGGTATAAAAACTGCATGTCAAATTGCCAACAGAAAATACAGCACAAAGGTTCAATACAAAATACTTCTAAAGCACTGATTAACATTCATTTTGATTTCAACATTTACTAATACATTATTAAAATTGAAAGTTCTGTTAATATTTGTACTACGAAAAATAACAATGAACAGTTTTATTACCTAACGTTAGCAAATATAATAAATACTGTATCAAATGTATTGCTCATTGTTATGTTAGTTAATGCATTAACTAATGTTAACTAAAGGAAGTTTATTGTAAACCATTACCTCAGACAATGGGGCTTCGCAGATGATTTCATAATTAAGTGTCTCTGTCAATTTGCGCACATCAAAGACTGCGAAAATGTGCGTAGCTGCAAATTATAAAGTTTGTTGTGGCGAACAGGATCTAACACAACGTTTATATGTTTCTTTCCTCAAAGGACGCATCTATTTATAATGAAACACTGTATCTATGCTAATATGATGCTTACCCAGTCAACACGTGAGATCATGCGATGATCACAGTGGTATGAGCGCACAGTGAGTGTGCAGTGACCTCACATTGGGAGCATAGTATGAGCACACAGTGAGTGCGCTGTGTGGTTATACTTTTAGCTCACTGTGACACACACATTGTGACCACACCATGAGAATCATGTGAGCTCATGGTGACATCATTGTGAGATCAAATTGTTGACTGGGTAAAACACGCTTGGCTCTGAAGTTTCCAATCTATAAATCCATCACCTGCAGGTGCTCTGGCTTCATTTGTAAGTTAGACGGTTCAGATTCAGTGCTAAGACTTCGTTTCAGTTGGGATATTCAATATATACTTTTTTAAAGAATTGATCTGATTGATATTTGTTTTGCTATTTTCAAATTCAACTCCACAAACGAGCGTATTTTACTATAATGTCCTTACGTCACAAACATAACATTGTGGGTGGGACTAACATAAAGACCAATCATCATTTTGACAAGCGTATATTATGCACCTATAGGAAGAAAGAAAATTGAATAAACTGCCTGTAATTGACCATGAAATCTCACAAATAATATTTTTAAACTAAATATATAAAGTTCTAATGAAATAAGACGTTTATTATTATTATTGTTTAATAAATTACATTGATTTGGAAAATTACCAACTTCTCATTGGGTTGACCACAGCTGAAAGTGGGTCCACCCGTAGCCTTGCCACTGATCTGAAGGACATCACTGGACCCCCTGCAGTTTGCTTATCGAGCAAACAGGTCTGTGGAAGATGCAACCAGCATGGGACTGCATTATATCCTACAACATCTAGACCAGGGGTGCCCAAACTTGGTCCTGGAGGGCCGGTGTCCTGCATAGTTTAGCTCCAACCCCAATTAGACACACCTGAACCAGCTAATCAAGCTCTTTCTAGGCATACTAGAAACTTCCTGGCAGGTGGGTTGAGCCAAGTTGGAGCTAAATTCTGCAGGACATCGGCCCTCCAGGACCGAGTTTGGGCACCCCGATCTAGACAAACCAGAGACTTATATGAGGATCCTGTTTGTGGACTTCAGTTGGGCTTTCAATACAATCATCCCACTCCTCCAGATCAAACTAACCCAGCTCTCTGTTCCTAGCTCTATCTGTCAATGGATCACCAGCTTTCTGACAGATAAGCAACAGCTAGTGATACTGGGGAAGTTCATGTCAAACAGCCACACCATCAGCACTGGCGCCCCACTGGCGTATCATTATTTAAGTGAGTCAAATTAGGTTAAGCAGTACCCTTCTAATCAGCTTTGACTGGCTGATTATAG
Source organism: Sinocyclocheilus rhinocerous (assembly GCF_001515625.1). NCBI lineage: Eukaryota > Metazoa > Chordata > Actinopteri > Cypriniformes > Cyprinidae > Sinocyclocheilus > Sinocyclocheilus rhinocerous. The sequence continues at coordinate 899,546 of NW_015662004.1, read as the reverse complement.
ATCAGATTGCATTTCATTTATACCTTCAGTTTTGTGAGGCTCTGCAGTACTGAGTCAGACCAAATTGTCAGAAAGAATCCTGGGTAAGCCACCCCTTTGGGGAAACCCTCACCAACCAAACGTGTATGATGCGATCATCTGACGGCCGCCTTCATCCTCCCATCATCCTCTTTATTGCAGACATTACTTCTCGCTCTGTTGGTCCTGTCAGCAGCCCACTTCTGACATAAGAGCTCATTGACCGCCATCTGACAGCAGACTGGGATAAGATGCTGATAACACCTTTGAAAAGCTTTAAAGGGGTCATATGATGCGATTTCATTTTTTCCTTTCTCTTTAGAGTGTCACAAGCTCTTGGTGCATAAAGAAGATCTGTAAAGTTGCAAAGACTAAAGTCTCAAATCCAAAGAGATATCACAAAATAATGTTCTTTTTAGCAGCATCATATGACCCCTTTAAATATTTCTGTTCAAGTCCAGACAGTCATGTTGTTTCAGATAATAAATAGGTTGAAATAAAGCATTCTGCATTAGGTTGATCAGTTCTCCCTTTCTTGATTAACCAAGAAAATAATACAATTAAAATGTATTACCCAGGACAATAATGTGAAAGCAGTCATATACAGTAATGCAACTGTAAAAGTAGGGTATTGATGTACATTTGAAAATGAAAGATACAGCACAGGATCATATTATTGGCAGTTTTAATAATGTGAACCATTCACACACAAGAAGGCTCTGTGAGAAATGAAATTAATTGCTTTATTGGATACATTATTGATCGTTTTAGAGTGTCTTGCATCTACTTGAGAGTACCCATGTGTAGCCTATTGAAATGATTTGTACCGGTAATTGATCGGAGCCTGGAAATTGTGAGTCTATCCTGGATACTGAAGGCTCCAATAGATTCTCATCTCCTTGTAATGATCTTGTGAAATACCAGTCAATCCACAGATCTAGGATCAGTGCTACACTTTTGCCTATAATGGGAAAGACAATGACGGACTGGAATCACTGATGCCAGACATACTGGTGTGTCTCCCAGACAGGATCCCCTGTGAGTGTGAGATGAAAAGGAGGCGTAATTAGCCAGTTGGATTTACAAGTGGTCCCACCGAGTGCCTGGACAAGGCATGCATACCAACTGGTTTCAGAAGCACATACTTTTCCCACTAATGGATGCTTCAAATTCTGATTTAGATACTTGGAAAAAGCTGTAAAATGTTTATAATTTTAATAGACAAATGACTGTTAATAAATTCCCTTAACATATACAGTGACATTTTTAAAATGGTTTGACCTTAACGTGCAAATTTACTAAAAAAAATTATACTGTCAAATTTATGGTTTTGCAAGTAAAAACTATGAATTGCCATATAATTTACAGTGAAAAACAGTAAAAGTTTACTGCGTGATATTATAGATGATTTTATTTCATTTAAATAATTTAGTTTCTGTTATCAGTATTGTAAATTATTGTGTTTTGTTATACATTTTCCGCTATTTAGTTAATGCTTGTTGATTTATTTTATTGTCACGTTTTATCCTGGTTTTTTGTCTTTGTGTGTACGACTATGTGCTGTCAAAGTATTGGCCTTGTTTTATGGACAGGCTACTTAACAATTAATTCTTCTTAATCATGTATCTTTTTATTACCACCTGCATTATTATGGTGGTTATCAGTCCATTTTAAGGTAAAAAGCAGATTTTGGTAATTCAAGTAGCCTGGTACAGAATATTTTTATTACTTCATGAAATACAATGTATTAGAAATTTTAAAATACACAGGCATCAATATGTCATCCTGTAACACCAGAAATATTGTCACAGTATTTTTTTTCCCAGTGAATTTCTGGCAAGCACAGCTGCCTATTTAACAGGACATCTTTATAGTGAGGAAAATGCTTTAGAATGATTTTTCAGGAACGAGCAAAAAACAGACAAGCATAGAGATAAACAGTGACTTGTCCCAGTGTTGTTGAACTTGTCAAACATGGTCAGAGGGGAAAAGCATTCTGGGAGGGAAAAATAAGAAAGAGCTCATAAAACTGAAGAAAACAGTGTCCAAGTGGATGAGAAAAGACACAGAGTTAAATTATAATTTTATCATTGAAAATTTGAAGAAGTTATTAAAGTTAAACAACATGTATCATCAATGAAAGGTCCAGGTAGCTAGGTGTCTTTTCTGTTGTTGTTTTAAAAAAGTCAGTGTAGTGTATTTTTTGGAATAGTCAAAACCACCGGATGTGTTGTGAGTTAACCCTAACATGAATGTTGCAACAAATGAGTAATTGTGCCTCTGACACAATTTAATTTACAATTTAAAACTACAGTTTAGAAAGAATAATAGTACTTTCAGATAATTGTGCCTCTGACACAATTTAATCCTACGGCATTGGCACTGTTACTGAAGCATCATCTTTGAGTAGTCAAGTTACAGAAAAGGAAAAAAATGCCTTTTGCATGAGTCCACTTTATACAAAAGAATATTACTATCTATTATACAGCCACTTCACTACATACTGATTCATGTTATCACAAATATATCTTAAACAGTTAAATTTAAAATTAAGCTGTTATCACAAGTGACATTAATTTTATCCCTCAGACAAAGCTACCGTATTATTTCAGAAGACTTTGAATACTGTGAAAATATGTTGTTCAGAGCACTTTTATATGGCTTTTTGAAGTTTTGGAGCCCCTGGTCACTAAATGCTGTCAAATTATATAAAAGAGCAGTGTGAACAGTCTGCTAAACTTAATTTGTGTTACACTGAAAAATGAAAGTCACACAGGTTTTGTAACAACATGAGCAAAGGAATTGCCTTTACTTTATACTATAAACAACAAGCTCTTGAACTGTAGTTACATTTTGATCACCAGTGGCTCTGGATCAGAGAAATGGACAAATTTTCATGTCAACATCTAAAAGCAAGTCTACAAAAAGAATACAAACGCCAGTGTGTGCTTTGCCTGTGAGCCTTTGGGGAATAATTTATTGCCTTTTGAATAAAACAGTCCTTGTGGCAATCAATAATGGATAAAATTATGTGTAATATTAATTGAGCGGTAATGCATATTTTATGCCTACAGTTTAGAAAGAATAATAGGAAGTACTTTCAGAGAGAACACTGATCATTTGGGATTTAATTGGATTGATATAGATGGTACTCTTTCATTCCAGGATATTGGCTTAATCTGTATTTCTTATTTGTATCTTAGATAACATCCAGTGAGCGGCAGTTGTGTGGACGAAAATGCCTTGTTGATGTCAAAGGTCAGAGGAGAATGGGCAGATAGGTTAGAGATGATAGAAAGGCAACAGTAACTCAAATAACTTGGTTACAACCAAGGTATGCAGAATACCATCTCTGAACGCACAACACGTCGAACCCTGAAGCAGATGGGCTACAGCAGCAGAAGACCACACCGGGTGCCGCTCCTGTCAGCTAAGAACAGCAAACGGAGGCTACAATTCGCACTAAGGCAGTTCTGAAGACAAAAGGGGGTCCAGGGTCCAACCCGGTACTAGCAAAATAAACCTAATAAAGTGGCCAGTGAGTGTATATATATATATATATATATATATATATATTGTACATACTGTATACATGATCAAAGTTTACAGAACACCAACCTGCGACGTGTCTTTCAAACATAATGTGAATAAAACAAGTAATTATTATAAATTAAGTTAGTCTTAGTAGTTTTACCACAATTGCTAGAACAAATTTATTCATACTTAGGTGACTTTTTCCAAACTCTTCGCACAGTTCGTGTTACCAACTTTCAGCTTGGTGCAGCAAATAAATAAACAAATCAATAAATAAATTCATACATACCTACTGTTACAGTTTAAATACATACATACATACATACAGTTTACAATACATACATACATCAGGGCTCTAAAGTCTCACGCATTCACCGTGAGACACGCATTTCAACCAGTTCACGCACTCACACACTTTCAGCATGTTCGTTACTAGGCAACATGGATGCGCACACACACACATGGAGTGTAAGTTGGAAGAGCAAGATTTTATGAATGCTGTAGGTAGGCACTTCATTATTTTATTATTATAATTTTTTTTTTAAGCATTTTGATTTTACGATTCCTGGACGAAATCACTTGCCTGGGATCAAAGACAGTGAGAGCTGATCTTGGGGAATATAGCCAAATTTGTGCGAAATTATTATTGTTGCAGTCAAAAACTCTCAAACTGCACCTGTGTCTCATTAACCCTGTCTGCTCATCCTATATATATAGCCTGGTTCATTCAATCATTCTTTGTGAAGTCTTGTATGCGTCACACTGCCAGTAGTGTAATGTAACAAAGTAAAAATACTTCATTACAGTACTTAAGTATTTTTTGGGAGAATCTGTACTTTGTTTGAGTTTTTATATTTCTGTCAACTTTCACTTTTACTCCACTACATTTCCTTATTAAAATGTATACTTTTACTATGATACATTTCCCCGAAGCATATTCATTAACATTACTTACTACAAAATAAAGTCGGAAGAACACAGATTCTAAGAAAGCAGGTTTGATGAATCAGTGGTCTAGCGCTTGCAAGTTAAGACTCCTAAAAAATACCTTTGCAAACAAGTGCTCGAACAACCGCAGATGATTTAATTTTCCACTTAAGTCGAGGCTGGGGTGTGCGATATAGCTACAGTATATCAACTGCGATGATATCGTAAGTGTTGTTTTAACAAATGTAATATTCATTTTATACAAGTTTAATAAAGTTAGTATTAAGTTATTTAGATTTTAGATGCCTGTTTTTGCTGTATTTCGCCAATGAAAATAGTTGTAAACAGCACTGTTTGGCGCCGCTGAGCAACACACAGGACGGTGTTTGCCAGAGATTGTCTTACTATAGGGAGATAAGAGGGTCTGTATTACTTACTATTGGAGAAAGCGTAACGGTCAACTTGGATCACGTGTGCCTTAATAGCCAATCACATTATAGCCTTGATGTCATCGAATTTCAGAGTTGTGCGACACTCAATCGCCGTTTACGGATACCATAGGAATGAATGAGAAGTGCCGTAAGCTGAATCCCACCTGTCGCAAAAAGTCAGTGACTTCTCTTATAAAACAAAATTTTTTTTGGTGTAAACTCATAAAATTGTTAAATGCAAAAGTATTGTTTAATTTAAAATATGTTGAAGATTAGCCGATAGGCTGTCGATTCAATAAATGATAAGCAGTTTCCTCTAAAATGCTGTTTATTCAGCATAGTGAAGCCTCTCCTCCATTGACATCAATTAAAAAAAAACAAAAAAAAAAAACAGCCTCTGGTCTCCTTTCCAACGTACTGCCAAAGTGAAAGCGTTAGCATTAGCCATTACACTTTTTGGTTAAAGGTTGCAGAGTTGCCTTCTAGTGGCTTTGGTGTTTCCTTATTGAATGAATCAGTTTTTTGAACGAATGATTCAGCGACTCACTCATTAAAAAAGTCAAATGTTTAATTCCTGAATGAATTGATATCATTTCAATTTACCAGTGACTTGCCCCCACCTACTGGCGGCTTTAATTTCACATTTCAAGTAGCTTTTCATGTTCAAATCAAATCAAATATCAATATTCAACATTTATGTTTAAATCCAAACATTATTTATGCATTTGTAACAGTGGTGTAAATTTTAACTGCATGCTGGGCATATGTATGTGCCAGCTGTTGAAGGTCTGCCCACACAGTCCTAATGGTACCACCTTCCACATTCTGAGCTTTCAATCTGACAAAGTACAAACAATGCAGTTAGGACATGTTACTGGAGAAATTATACTTATGTTTACAGTGTATATTATGCTCTTACCCATTGATCAGTTGGACCTCTGTTTGTATGTTTCTCTCCACAAGAAAGGCACAGTTCTGAAAGGTCAACTATGATAGATGAAATAAAAAGATATATAATGCGCAAAACAGTAAAAAGTTGTGTAGGGTATCAATGATGTGTAAATGATTATGCTCACCAGTTTCTCTTAAAAGCATTTTGGCAATGGCCCTGCGCATTAGCACAATGCCTGCTTTATTTACAGGAAATGAAAATTCTTCCTCCATGAGAAGGAGCTTTGCTAGCTTATGAAGTTATGCATAAATAAATAATTTGTTTGTGTCGAAGACTTTAAAAGAATGGATTAAACTTTGCATGCCTACTTTGCAAAAAAATGCACAATTGTGTGACATCTCCATCTTGAAATGTTTAGACCCCTCAGCCTCATTAAAGACCTGTTAAAGAGAAAGTGCACCTGTCAGTAGGATAATTCACTTATTTTTAACACAGTTTGGATACTTGCCTTGTCACATCCTTGCATTGGTTAATTGCTGCATGATTGGCAGCAAAAGGGTCAATATATACAGCCTTTCCATCTTTTGGATACTTTGCCTTAAAGAAAAACAATCTCTAATTATAGCTAATTATTTTGTTTGAACAATGTAATTAGCAGTTATTTATGTCTCTAGCTATGTGTAATTACACAAATTTACTATGAATGTCCTATGGTTGCTGGAACAAACTGCCCCCAAATGAATATCATATCTAAATGGATCCATTCTAAAACAACAAGTGCAAAAAAAAAAAAAAAAAAGAAAGAAAGAAAAAGCTCTAGTAATATTGAGGAATCCCTTTGGGTCAGCACTGAAAAACAACTACATTTTTAAAGCCTTTTTTGCTTCCGCCTCAAATCGACCTCATTTGATCAGAATCAATTAAATATGCATTTCTTTCTCCTGACTTATTTAATTGTTGCCCAGGGTTGTAAAGAAATGCATTCACAACCTATTTACATAAAGTATAAAAATAGGATTTATTGGATTACCACAATAACAAACACATTAAAGGTAGTCATGTACATTTTGGAGAATGCATACTTTATCTTACCTCAGTTTCCAGCTGTTTGCCTGGTGCTAGATTCATCATGTTATTAGTATATAGTTTATAGGGGCCCATTTTACTCCACAATACATTTGGTTTTTTGCTGTCCCATATATCATTTATCATTATGGAAAGAAACACAGTCTTTAAAGTCACATCAGTATTTACCATGGTCTTCTGTCTGTTCCTTGAGAGTTTGAAGGCTGGGAGGCAGAAGAAGAAAAAAATATATGTTTTACCCTTTGTAGAAACTGCATCTACATTTTTACCTTCAATTTTTACAATATGGACCCAGTATATCTGGATCCATTTTTCCTCCTTTTCTGCTTTCTTACTTCACATTCCTTACTAAAATCTTGTCCCCAGCTGCAAAGTTGACCTCCTGCCCTTTTTCCAATTTTCTTTTGCGGACCTTGTCATGGCTTTTTGTTATGTTTACTTTTACAACCTCCATGGTCTCCCTCTTCTTGCCCAGCTCATGTGCACATTGCTCACTGGCAACCATGGCTTTCACATTTTCATGACTGACCCGAGCGAAACATAATCACAATCATGGTTCATCTTTATACACTCGTAAGTTAAATTTTCATACACAAAAACATTACACACTCACTAACCTCATAATCATTTGGAACCTCACATGGATACCTTGCCTCCCTTCCGAACATCAGGTAGTATGGGCAAAACTTTGTAGTTATTATTATTATTATAATTTTTTTTTTTTTCGGAGTGCAAATAATTTTGCATTTAGATGCAGATCTTATGAAGATGTATTTTCACCAACCATTTTTATCAGGCTTTTAATCATTGAAATTGAAAGTTTAACATGGCACTGCATTTGATTTGCAATTAAAAATGACTAAATTTGTGTCTGCTTATAAAGTTCCTTCGAATTGTGCCATTCATTTTCTCAACAAGGCCATTTGTCTGTGGATGATAGGGAGAACACAGACTCCTGGTGATCCCCATTTTGTTACACAGACTAAAGTTGACCTTTGATAAAAGATATACAGGTTACCGACATTGTTTATGGTCATACAAACTTATTTTGACTTGTGCTGTAGCAATCTTGTTGACAAACTCCCTTCCCTGATCAGTTAAGATTATTTTAGGAGCTCCATATTTTTAAAAGAAATCTAATATACAATGTGTGACTTCTTCTGCACTCTTGGTTTTGAGTGAATAAGCTTCTGTCCGTTTTGTGAAATAATCCACCATCACACTGTCACACCCCTGGGGAGTATTCCAGAAAGCAGGTTTTGTTGGAAACTCAGAGTTTGTTAACCCCAGAAAAGGGAAACTCAGGGTTTTCGGTTCCAGTAAAAGACAAAACTAAACCTCTCGGTAAGTTACCATAGTAAGTTACTCTGTGAACCTAACCTGGTCGGGAGCAGGTTTTATTCGGTAAACCCAGAGTTTATTTCGGTCTCCTCCCCCTTTTTAAAGCGCAAGCAATGTTTAAATACCTAATTCATTCATTCACGCTGCAAAAATAGCTTTATTGCTGATATTTTTGCCTTATTTCAAGTACATATATCTAAAAATTCTTAAATCGTGATGCATTTTCTATATAAGAAAACATATATATGATATTTATTATCGTTTCCTGGGGTAAACAAGTAAAATTAATTGCCAGCGGGGCAAGAAAAATAATCTTAATGAAAATGGAAACAAGATTATTTTTCTCACCGGACCACTTTCATTTTCATCATGCAGACACGGTAAATGTGACAAAAATGGCATGTCTTTATATAAAGGATCCTGTAGATGAGGAGGCTGCATACATTCGCGGGGTTTTACATTTACATCAGGAGAGGATTTAGTTTAATTTGTACCATTTTTAAATGGCGTTCACTTGATAACATCTTGCTGCAACCTCTAAGTAACCTAATAATTAGAATTTCCTTTAGGATTTCCAGTGTGGTTGGATGCATTGAGCTGCTGCACATTGAAATAGATATACACTGAATGATAATTATTGAATGTCAAATATTTGTAAAGTCATGTAACGTTAGCCTACACCCATTAATTGTGTTAGTTCAGTCAACTCTGAGTAGGTTGACTCTGAGTTTAGCGTGTGCAGCACGACTATGAGAAGTCATGATCAATAGAGCTCCGACATTATGATTCACCATGGCAACAGCACCAACAAAAAGACGTCTGAAATGAAGTATAAAAACAATTCAATCAGGTAAAGCTTTAAGCATAACATGTTCATGGGTGTAGGCTACATGACTTAACAAACATTTCATATATTAAATAAATTCCATTCAGTGTCTATTTCAATGTGCAGCAGCTTTTTTCACGCACTCTAATCTTTTCACGTAGTCTCATCTTTTCACATAATTAAAGATTCTCTAATCCAACCTGTTACATTTCTTAATTAGAGTAATGAAATTAACATTTGACTTCTACTCAGTCAACAGCAAGAATGCTTGCAAAATAATGAAGAGGAGATGGCTATAATACCAAGTATTGGAAGAATACTAAAATCCAACAGTAAAAAAAAAAAAAGAATAACTCTTGCTTTTGTATTTGTAGGAAATAAAGATGACCAAATAAATTGTGCATAATTTGTGTTTATGTAACAGCTGTGGTGGTGGTTACAGCAAATATCTCGGACTACACTTCTATATGGCATCCTTCTATTCCATATCTGTTTCATTTTCGGAAGGTGCGATGATGGGAATATGCGTGTCATCAATGCATCCAACCACACTGGAAATTCTAAAGGAAAGTCTAATTATTGGGTTACTTCCAGAGGTCGCCGCAAGATGTTATCAAGTGAAGGTCAGCGAAGCACACCTTCGTTACCGCTCTGCATACAGCGGCCTTACTAATGTGCTCTGCATCCCCGATATAGAAAACTACCAAATAAATATGCATGTGGATATGGCACAAAAATGAAACTCCCTACGAATTAATACAGCCTCCTCATCTACAGTATAAAAGGACATGCCATTTTTGTCACTTTGACGGTGTCTGGTGTTTGACGGGGGGAGGTTGGGGAAACAAAAAAAAATCTTGTTTACCTTTGCATTAAGATGATTTTTCTTACCCCATAGCGGATAATTTTACTTGTTTTAAGGAAAATTGAATTGTTTCCCCCCCAGGAAAAATTAGGCTATATCATTTATCTTATATAGAAAATGCATAGTGATTTAAGAATTTTTAGATATTTGTACTTGAAATAAGACAGAAATACTCCGTAAGAAAAGCATTTTTGCAGCGTGAATGAATGAATTAGGTATTTAAACATCGCTTACACTTTAAAAAGGGGGAGGAGACCATAAGAAACTCTGGCTTTACCAAAGAAAACCTGCTCCCGACCAGGTTAGGTTCATAGAGTAAGTTACCACGGTAACTGACTCTGACCTCTCTTTCAGAAACGGGCTTGACTTACCCTGCTTTCTCGGGTTTGACATACCTACCATTCTGAAACGGAAAACCCAGAGTTTCCCTCATTTCAGGGTTAACATACTCAGAGTTTTCACTTAACCTCCTTTCTGAAACGGCCCCTGGACTGTTTGTTGTGTTTTCTTTCCCCATGTGCTCTGTGTGACCTAGTTTCTGTATCCCGTTCATTATGTCATTTGATTCAGGTGTGTCTAGTTAATTATCTTCATTTGCCAACCTATTTAAGTTGTGTTCTGTTCACTGTTTGCTGTCCAGTATTGTTGATGTTACCCTGTGTGTTAGATCCTCTTCTTTGTGTGGCTTACCATTAAAATGATTTGTTGTTATAATCTTCGTCATGCCTTCGTCTCCCTAACAGCAGTAGCGTGACACACACATATGTAGTGGTGGTCATTTTCAGTTGTTGTAAGCCAGGGGTGCCCAAACTCGGTCCTGGAGGGCCGGTGTCCTGCAGAGTTTAGCTCCTACCCCAATCAGACGCACCTGAACCAGCTAATCAAGCTCTTACTAGACATACTAGAAATTTTGCGGCAGGTGTGTTGAGGCAAGTTGGATCTAAACTCTGCAGGACACTGGCCCTCCAGGACTGAGTTTGGGCACCCTGGTGTAAGTCTTCCTATTAGTTCCATAATTCCAGAGGTTCTGTGACCTAAAATAATAACCAACACATTTTAACCATTAAGAGCTAGCAAACACATGTCTAACAAGTCTGTAATATTTGCATTCTTACAACTATAGGATTGTATGCCTTGTTCTCCTTTTTTGTTTTTCTCCTGGCCTGACATTGAGGACACTGAGCTATCTGAAAGAACAGAGGTTAAGTAATAAATTACGGCAAGATGTAATCATACTGGTAACATAACTTACCCACTTGCGAATGTCCTCCATGCCAGGCTAGTAAAATCTAGATATTATGGCATGGTGGGTTTTTTCAACACCACAATGTCAACTAAGAGGGCTGGCATGGAATCAACAAATTTACTGTGTGCCTCCTCTGGTGATGTGACTATTTTAGCCAGATGTTAACTCTAGTCTTTCTTTTGTCTGCATATGTAATGCAGCTCTCCATCTGATATAACGTTATATTAATAAATGAAGGTCAAAATAGAACTAAATTGTTTTGTTGAAAACAATTTATAATTTCCTTACCCTTAAGTGTAAAGTTATCGCATATTCTCCTTGCTGGAGCTGCTTTCTTGGTATTCTCTGTGCATTAAAAAATTTCTGATTTCTTGTACTTTACGTGAATCCATTGTCCTACTCTCGTGATGACTAGTGACACGCTAATGACACTGAATTTATAGACCTCCTAATCAGTGTTCTTGATAATTTGCAGAAAAGGTTATTAAATGCACATGGCATGATGATGTAGGTCATTACAACTGAAATAAAGACACTAAATTGTGTAATTCAACAGTATTTTATATATGATATAAAGAGATCTATGTTCCTTGAAATTTTTTGAATTCTGACAAAAAAATCAGATACTACCAGAATGTGAAGGCCACACTAGTTGCATAAAATGAATGACTACAAAGCTTCCCATATTCTAGATGTTTTGGGTAAGAGGCGTAGTTACCAAATAAGATGCCAAATGATTATGAAGTTAGGATGTATAATAATTGTACTATATTTCAGAATGGCATAAAGATATTTGTAAGAATGTATCATGGATATGTTCTGCTAATGTCAGACATTAAATTGTTGTCATAGGGCCTACATAAAAAAAATTTTTTTTACATAGACAAATAAATAAAATGAAAAGTTTGTGACTAACACAAATCTTTAGTAAGACAATATAAGAGCGAGCAAAAGAGAAAGAAAATTGTATTTGTGTTGGACACCTTAACAATCATGAAAATTAGGGTACTGTACATTCAGAGATTTGTATCTCATATAGTACACTACAGTACTATATTTTTACAGTAAGATACTTATTGGTTACATGATCATCATAGTCTTTAGTAAAATGTATGAAAAATACCTGCAAGTCCCATGCTCATCTTGCATCATCCAACAGCATTTTAAAGACTATATGTGACGAGTGGGGGCGGGGCCGAGAGCCGTGGGAACGGAGCGAGGCCGGTGGAGTAATTGATAATGAGGGACACCTGCACCACTCACCGGTCTTGAGTCTCACGGAGGAGCCTTCCCGTGACTACGAACTACGTTACACTATTACTATTATTGTTATTTTAAAGTACACTGAATATAACTTTGAATTGTAAATGTCATAAACAAAATGTATCCTGCACCACCAATATTTCCTACAGATACTGCTGAGAACACAGCTGGCCTGAAGAGAAACCAGGGGATAGTATGGAAAAATTAAGCACAGGAGTATTGTATTGAGTTTACTGAAGACAATGTATTCTCCATTCGTCCAATGACAGATGTCACAGATAAAATGAATGCGATGGCTTAAATTTCAGATACAATGATCTGTCCCCAGTTGATCCATAACACCGGCAAACTCCTTACACAAAGTGTAAGGAAATACGGTCATCACAGTTTGTGAAGGCGGTTCATCAATTGCAGACAAGTCATTTGGCATTGCCAATTTGTATTGTGGCACAACACTCCTGTGTAGGACATGTAAATGCAAGGTACTATACAAAATGTATTATAATGTAATCCGTCCATCCTCCGCTTATTCCAGCCTGATTCTCTGTAGGGATTATTATTATTGTTGTTGTTTCTAAATGCCTAAAATAAAACTTTTAACTTCAACTTCTTTTCGCTGTAGAATGCACTCGTTGTACCAGTCTGATAGTTTCTAAACACAATTTATAAAAACTTTTAAACCCATTTTGTGTGTGCAGTATCCTTCAGCCGGCAAGTGAACAGATTGTAGGTGGTTCAAGTGTGTGCCGTCTGAGGCTGTGACTGGCCATGAGCTATCACCACTGTGCCCTTGAGCAAGGCACTTAACCCCAGGTTGCTCCAGAGGGTTTTCCCTCTAATAAGCTGCTAACAGTATCATCTGCTAAATGACTGATTGCTTCCAAATTCTGAAGTTGTTTGTATTGCAAAATTATCACATGGTTTTTGACCTTCATGGAATACCGTGAGGAGCAGATGTCTGCACGCTGATTGTTTAAATGATAATTCTGCAGGGATGCTGCAGCTTGGACCACTTGTTAGTCATCAGGGGACTGATAGAATCTGGCTGCATGAAAATAGCATCTGTTTAAAAAGATTAAGGTTATTAGTGGTTTTAAAGGTCATGGGTTTTGAATGATCTTTTACTGCAATTTCACATTTAGTTTCATTTCAGTTTAGTTTTTGTGGCATCTAATTCATGCAGAACCAAAAATGCACTGGAGTCAGAACTTTTGAAATGTAATATTCACAAAATAATGCAAATGAACGGACAATAAATTAATTGGTGTGTGTTGTCTGTATTCACATTTATAGGACTTTATTGTAGGCTGGGTCTTTGTGAGTACTTCATGGGTTTTGAATGATCTTTTACTGCAATTTCACATTTAGTTTCATTTCAGTTTAGTTTTTGTGGCATCTAATTCATGCAGAACCAAAAATGCACTGGAGTCAGAACTTTTGAAATGTAATATTCACAAAATAATGCAAATGAACGGACAATAAATGAATTGGTGTGTGTTGTCTGTATTCACATTTATAGGACTTTATTGTAGGCTGGGTCTTCGTGAGTACTTTTAAAACTTCATATCACTGACTTAAGGGCATCTCTTCACAGATCAGAGTTCTTTTGAAGCTGCTACTTTTTCAACACAGTTCTTTTGAAGGAGCTAAAATTCAAAGTGATATGTGTGGTTCACACCTTAAAAAAATTCCATACCTATGCAGTGATGTAAGTCGGAGGCGTCATGCTGTGAGGCTTCTTTTATCAGCAGATATTGGGCATCTTGTTAAAACATAAAAAAAGGATGGAAAGAATAACAAAACTACATGGGGGAAAAATAGAACCTGCTTTAATATGCTCAAAAACTTCTCTTTTTTTCAGCAGGACAATAGCCCAAAACACAAAGTAAAAGAATATATATATATCTTTTTTTTTTTCCCACAAATGAAAAGCGTGAATTTATTCACCCTCATGCTGTTACAAACCTGTATTCGGTTACTTTTTCAGCCGCTCTTTTCCAAACACTAACATTCAGATCATAGTCAAGCTCCTTTACAGACAAAAACACCATAAAAGCACAATCATAGTCTACACAACTTAAAAAATGAGATAAAATTACACATGTGACTGGTAGGCCCTTATACTTAAAGCTGCACTGTACTACAAATGCACCGCACTACAAATGGTGGTTCTGCAGTCTGCATGGATTTTTGGGATATATGAATAATTTGAATTGAACATTAAGTATAAATCAAGCTCCATTGTAGTGGATGATTTTCTTGGTTTATTTTTGGTATTTCAGACTAGCTCCTCAAGGATTTGCTACATGCTATGACAATTAGGTTTGATTTAGCTGTGCTGCTATCTCCCAGCATGCAGGCATGAGGTGAAGCAAACGCACCCATGAATCACCAGGTAGAGTCAGAATCGCCCATGTTCTTCTGAACTGCGGCTGCACTCATACATCATTCTCAGTATGTCTGCGTCCCTGGATTTATAGACTAGGAGCCTGCACTCTATTATTGTGACTGGAGGGGCACATGTTGATGACCTTCCAACGAGAGGGGTTGAAAATAGAAAGGTGATATGCAGAAAGGGCGGGTACGACGACTCTTTTCCATGGAGGTGACACATGGGAGAAGTGGGAAATATCGGTAAGACTGAACATGTAAACATGTACAAACAGGGCAAAGAAACAGAAAATCAATAGCATAACATGCAAGGGAATTCTAACTTGAGGATGGTCACAGTAAGAACAACTAACTGAAGACTCAGTTAGTTGTTCTTAGAGAAAAGAGAAAAGGTTCTCAAGTGGTTTTGCTTCATGACCCAGTTTTTATGTGGCGAATCAACATCAGCCAATATAGTTTAGTTTAGCTTATTAATTTAAAAAAGCACATTTCAAAACAACAGACGTTGCAACCAAAGTGCTCAACAGAGGTATTAAACCAAAATTAGAATAAAATTAAAACAGAATTAACACACTGGATCAAAACCTTGGAGACAAATGTAAAAATATAAACACCCTCAATTAAAACATAAAGAATACAGATACGTTTTTAGGGAAGATTTAAAAATAGAAACAGAAGAGGAAGATTTAATATTGAGAGGGAGACTGTTCCAGAGTCTGGGAGCAGCCACCGAGAAAGCCCGAAAGTGAGCGAGGAATAGAAAGAAGAAGATGATTGGAAGAACGTAAGGATCTAGTGGCATTGTACGGGACAAGAAGATCACTGATATACTGAGGGGCAAGTCCATGTAAAGCTTTATAAACAAAAAGCAACATTTTAAAAACCATCCAGGACCTAACCGGTAACCAGTGGAGAGAGGCAAGCACAGAAGTAATGTGCTGACACCATCTGAAATCGATTTACAGTTGAATTAGGCAAACCCAGGTATAAAGAGTTACAATAATCCAACTCTGAGGTGATAAATTGTAACGTGGGAGTCGTGACAGCGGAGTTGAGGATCCAAGTGCAGGCTTTATTTTAAACGAGTGGTCAAAACAGGCAGGGTCAAGCAATAGCAAACAGGTATAATCCAGGGCAGAAAAAAAGAGTAATCCAATGAACAGGCAATGGTCAGGGCAGGCAGCAAACGATCATAAATCAGAAACAGTCCAAGATCAAAAACAAGCAAGGCAAGGCAAGAACTGATGCTCTCTGAGAAAGACCTTGAAACTGTTATTCATGCATTTATGTCACAATAGTGAGTCTCGTCTTTGTTTTCTCCGGACTTCATTTCCCATAACCCCTGCCTAGGAACTCATTATCACACCACGCCTGTTTCCCATCAGTGACAGAACCTGCATCCAGAGTGAGTAAGATGTCATTTAAAACATTCAACAAAGCAGATTCAGTACTATGTAGCTCCCTGAAACCAGATTGAAATTTGTCAAAAATACTAAAAGCACTCAGGTATGAAGAGATCTGATGGTAAACAACTTTTTTTCCAGAACTTTGGAAACAAAAGACAGTTTAGAAATGGGTCTGTAGTTATTCAAGTCATGCTGATCTAAATGAGTTATTTTTTTTTTATTTTATTTATTTTTTTTTTAACAATGGCTGTACTGTAGCATGTTTGAAGTTAGTAGGTACCACCCCATTGACCAATGAACTATTAACAATGGCGGTCACAACTGGACTTAGAACTGAAAAAAACTTAATCAGAAGGGCAAACAGAGGATTTCATACTAGAAACAATATCATGAAGCTCTGAGGATGACACAGGTTGAAAAAGTGAGAGAGCACTGTCACAGGGGGGCATTTCTAGGGATGAAAACCTCTGAGATGGAATATTAGAGCGAAAGCCCTCAATTTTATGGATAAAATGTGTTAAAAAAACCCCGAATCACACAGGTCAGTAGAAACCTAAGGTAGAACACTAGAAGAGGGATTTAGAAGGGCATTAATTGTGCTAAAAAGAACCTTAGGCCTCTGAGAATTTTGTGCACTTAAATCAGACATATATTTAAACTGTGCCTCACTAACAGCATTCTGATACGGCTTAAGACACTCCCTAAAAATTTCGTACGATATATGAAGTTTATCTTTCCTCCACCTGCGTTCAGCACGTCTGCACTCTTGTCTGACCGCGCGAGTGGGCCCATTTTGCCCAGAAAAGCACTATATAAATGTAAGGAATTATTATTATTATTATTAACCAGGGCTGCACTTTCTTCACCACACTGGATTTTTGTAACCTCAGAGGAGCAATTAAGTTTTTCATACTATACAAGAGTAACATTAAATACATTAATATTACCAGTGCTGAGTTACTGGATTACGTAATCAGATTACAAAATTATGTACTTGTAATGAGAGTATATTACATTTTAAAATGCTCATAATCAGATTACAGTTACTTTTTTATAGATGACATGATCACACATTATTCACACAATGGCAGTAAATTATTCATAAGAGATTTATTATTTATTGATTCTCCCTAATTCTTCCTTCTCTCCATCACAAATGTTGTGTAAATAAATTGGCAAACCATGCTTCTTCTCAAGCAATTACAACAATGTATGAAACAAATAATTATGCAAGTTACTAAACACACTGTATAGTTGTGAAACACTATTCATTGACCTTCAGTTACTGTTGATTCTGGAAGTCTGGGCAAACATGTTTCAAACCTGAAAGACTTTGGTGATGAAATGTCATTGCTGTTCTCATGTTTATTAATGTCTGTTCATATAATGCAGGGATCCCCAAAATTATTTTGTCTGCCAAACCCCTAAAAAATTGCTTGAAATACCTCTGTGGAAGTTATGAATATTTCAAATAATTTAATTTAACTTCTTTGATTTCAGTTAATGGTCACATTGACATATAGGTAAACAACAACAACAACAACAAAAAAGACATACATATTTTCTTTTTCTTTGCTTTTTTATATCAGCATGGTGCATTTAATGGTACGTTTAAAACAAGTTTAATAAAAAAAAGTAATCTAGAAGTAATCTAAAAGTAGTCAGATTACATAACCTAAAATTAGTAACCTAGATTACACTACTTAATGCAGTCTTCATCATGTAATCTGTAGGGGTGTAATGGTACACAGAAGTCAGGGTTTGATACGTACCTCGGTTTCGGGGTCACAGTTTGATTTCAGTTTAGTACAACAATATTTTTTTATTTTTTTATTTTGAACAGACAGTAGTGCTACACACATGTAGCATGAGCTGTTGTTTTTTATTTGAATTGATTCTGGAAGTCTGGGCAAACATGTTTCAAACCTGAAAGACTTTGGTGATGAAATGTCATTGCTGTTCTCATGTTTATTAATGTCTGTTCATATAATGCAGGGATCCCCAAAATTATTTTGTCTGCCAAACCCCTAAAAAATTGCTTGAAATACCTCTGTGGAAGTTATTAATATTTCAAATAATTTAATTTAACTTCTTTGATTTCAGTTAATGGTCACATTGACATATAGGTAAACAACAACAAAAAAGACATATTTTCTTTTTCTTTGCTTTTTTATATCAGCATGGTGCATTTAATGGTACGTTTAAAACAAGTTTAATAAAAAAAAGTAATCTAGAAGTAATCTAAAAGTAGTCAGATTACATAACCTAAAATTAGTAACCTAGATTACACTACTTAATGCAGTCTTCATCATGTAATCTGTAGGGGTGTAATGGTACACAGAAGTCAGGGTTTGATACGTACCTCGGTTTCGGGGTCACAGTTTGATTTCAGTTTAGTACAACAATATTTTTTTATTTTTTTATTTTGAACAGACAGTAGTGCTACACACATGTAGCATGAGCTGTTGTTTTTTATTTGAATTAGATTGTATAATTTCAAGCAAAAACAGAATGGTCTGACTTTAGATTAGTGAAATTATGCGACATAAGACACCTGCACAAAACAAAAACAGCAGATGGACTAAATTAAAATGCAAATCGATCTATTGAACATCATTGATAGTTACCATTGTAATCAAAGCAGCTGCGCTTATAAACACTACTTTAATATACATTATACAGAGGTAAGAGGAAAAGAAAATGCAATCAAAACGGTTCTGAAGATGATCAGTTCCTCTCAGAGATACATTCATATAAACCCCAACATATTTTTCTTCCTATATTTCAAGCATCTCGAACAGTGACCTTGATCTGCCTGGTACAGTATTTTCTCCTATTTACAGACTTCATAAAAATTCCACACAAATTACATTTTGGGAAATTATTGCAAGGCAGTTTGTGTGCAATTCCAGAATAGAGATCAACTAAAATAAAACTAAAAACTGGTTCTGATTAATAGCTGGTCAACCAGTGCATCTCTAGAACCTGAAACTTTCCCACACTGCCGATTTAAAAAAAGAAAGAAAAAAAAAGCAGGCGGTTCATCGAGCTCTTGCGTGCCATCTGAACTTGCCATTATTGTTTTAGGTTGGTGTGTAGATCGTCTCTTCTGCTCTTTCCTGTTGTGACTGTTAGCATTGCATTCCCGCTCGCCCTCTTCTGGATTGATCACCTGTGACCTGTATTCGTCATCTAAATGCATGAACTGAATCGGGACAAATACATGTACCGTTACACCCCTAGTAATCTGTAATCAGTAACAAACTACAATTTGTAAGTAATCTACCTATCTCAGAATATTACCATAAATTGCATCACCTAGAAATATGTTAAATTATGATATTGGTTGAATAGGAAAAGCATTAATTAAAAATAAATACATAAATAAAATGGTGACCTTTCATTTTGACCAAAAAATGAATGACCCTTATGATGCACAAAAACAAAACTAAAAAAAAAAAGACTCGTGAAGGCATCCATACTTTTTACTGGTACTGTTCTCATTCGCTCAAAAGTAAGAAATGTTTTCTGTTATATTAATTTGTCTGCATCAGCAAAGCTAAATTGCCTGTGAATGTTGCCAGTAAACTTACTTGTACAGTAATAATTAGTTAGATTGCATTTAATGTTATTGTATATGTACACTGAAACAGTTTCTGGTTCCCATTGCCTTCCTTTCTTTTTTATTTATTTATTTATTTATTTTATTCCATGCTATGGAAGTCAGTGGGGACCAGCAACTGTTTGGTTGCCAACGTTCTTCGAAGTACCATCTTTTATGTTCAACGGAAGAAAGAAACATCTAGAGGTTTGGAACAACTTGAAGGTGAGAATTTGATTGTTTTTACCTACTTCTAAAGGGCACTCTAAAGGGTCATGCACTCTGAAGTCTATTTATTTTGCTGTTTATACTCTATAAGCTTATATGATAATTGCAATTTTACCATTTGCATTTAGCATTATTATTTGCTCAGAATAGAATTATGATAACCACATGTGAGACCCACTGCTGCTTATATTTATGGGAAAACATGCTGCATTCTTTGAATTTTGGACATTTCTTGTTTGCTTTACTTGGTTTAAATATGAAAGCCACGTGCTCAGCCAATGTAATTTCTTATAGACTATGCGTTTCAATTGGTTAAAACAGCAGCTGTGATTCTCTGTATGACTTGTCATGTATTGTAATCTGTGCAATAGACAGAGTAGCTGTTCCATAATGTAACATTGTCTCTGGCTGCTGTGGTCACATTCGTATCGAGACCTCCCCTAAGTGGTGAGCGCATTGGACTTCCCGTGTGTGGGGATTGCTGGGAAATATCCTGCAGCCAAGTGCTGGCAAGATAGTGTCACTTTCCATTACCCCCATCCACTGGCGTCCAAAACGAGAGCGGACGGTTTTGTAAACATTTCATCCAAGTCGAACGGGCTGTTGCACAAGTCGCCGCTGGGTTCCACTTTCGATAATGCAGCAATTTATTGTTTTCCCCTAGTTCATTCAAGAAGAGTTTAACAAATTGGGAACAAGACTTGCCATCTGTAAAATGAATTGCATAATGTTGTTAAAATGCTTACTGCCATTTGTCAACAGAAATAGGTAGTCATAGTGTTTATTTTCGCCCACAGTGCTCATGACAGAGCTTTTAATTACTTTGTGTTTGAGCCCTTAAAAGCCCGCATAGCTGATACTAGCAAGAGACGGGGAGGTGGGGAGGCCATATCGCATTTACCATGCCTGCAAGTGATGGAAAGTGCATTTGAGCGAACTGCCAGAGAGTTTTCGTGTGTGTGTGTGTGTTTGTGAAAGAGCCAGTTAGGGTACCCGACACAGTCCCTTTGCTTGTTGCTAACGGGAATCAATGGCTCACTGGTTATTTGTAGGACCATATCCTGTGTAGCGATGTTTCCATTTAGGAATTTTTCAAGGTCACATTGGCCAGTATGTTGAGTAAGATCCTAGTGTATGATGTCAGGACAGACATTTGATGTGACCTCAAGAAGTCTGTATTGGAAAATGCTTCCTAAAGTCACTCAATTGTTTTTGCTTAAACTCTGAATAGCAATTATGTGCAATAACAATAGCATGCTAACCCATAGTGCCAGTGTGAACACTGGAAAGAGAGGATTGATTACTTGCACCCAAATGAAGTTTCAAATCAAGTGCCTTGAGGACATCTGCACAGTCCAAATGCAAATGAAACTATTCATAGTGAATAAGAGAGGTTAGTTATAAAGTTTGTTCTTCAACAAGGGGCCGTTCAAACAGAGCTGGTTTTATATTCTGTTATGCTGCTTTTCCATTCTATCACTACATAAACAGGTTTTTGACCGACGTATTTGACCTGTGTAATCGTATCTCACATATTTTGCAGCTTCTTGCACGTGACATTAAAAGAAGTTCAACTTCTACAAAAGGCATCTCATGTTTTTCTTTTCTAGTGCCTTACTTATGTGAGAGGTCTTAATCAGAGAGTGCAAAAGTCGATTAAAATATGTAATCAAATTAATTTTATGAGTAATTGAATTAACCTAGCAAAGCCTGACATGAAATAGTTGTATATACAATATATATATATATATATATATATATTTTTTTTAAGACAACATATTTGTAAAAATCTAAAATTACAAAAGGCATCTCATGTTTTTCTTTTCTAGTGCCTTACTTATGTGAGAGGTCTTAATCAGAGAGTGCAAAAGTCGATTAAAATATGTAATCAAATTAATTTTATGAGTAATTGAATTAACCTAGCAAAGCCTGACATGAAATAGTTGTATATACAATATATATATATATATATATTTTTTTTTTTTTTAAGACAACATATTTGTAAAAATCTAAAATCAATCAATCAATAAAGTATCTTATTTTAAAGACTTATACATATAAGACGTATAAGACTTATTTATAAAAGCATCAGTCTTTTATGGCTCAAATGATATGGAGAATATGGAGCTCATACTCAAGAAGGGAAAAAAAATATGTTAAAAAAGCGTGATCAAATTCTAATATCTTGTAATGTAAATCAATGAGATCTTATAAGTATAGAAAACTACTTCCATAAAATGCATATAAATATCAGTAACAGGTTTCTCAAGTTTTGATCATGTAGAGGCTTTAGAAGTACGTGTATCAAGTTTTATAGGGTAATCTCAATTAAACGCATCTATTAATATATTATGTACAAAGCACCAAGGAAAGATAATTCGAAGGCATTACTTTATTGTGCCATATGAAAATATCAACTAGCTCTCCCAAACAATTACTCGGGTTTCTAAGAGTTTCGATTCAGGGAACGAGGGTTACCATACGTAACCGAGACGTTTTTTTTAAAGCTGCCGATGATGGGATGTTGATAGGATTGTTGGAAGTGGCCAATTATTTTCCAGCACATATTGTCTTTAATAAAGCCAATGAACTGTGCCTGAAGGGCAGCTAGACCTGCTCTGTGAGTTGTCAGTTATTATACCATCTGTGTTTTTTTGTGAGTGGTTCTAGTACTCTGAAACAGGCTGGTTGTATTATTTAAAACAATCTGAAGAAAGGGAAAAAGAAGTAAGTTCATTTGTAATTATTGTTTATTGTAACTGATTGATATAATATAGACTGATATAGACATTGCTTTTACAGTACTTAATCAAAGTCTATTTAGCTATTAAGTCAGCATGGGTTAAAACAGTAGGTGCCAAAACACTGACACATCAAAGATTACAGTAGCAAAAATAAATGTTAAATTATTAAAACACCATTTGCATTAAACATATAACAAAAGAAGAAAATAAACATTAAAACAGCTCTGAAACAATTGTGTTCTAAGTAAAAATAAGACCATTACCATTACCAGCCACACAGTTTGACCTAAATAGAACACCTGCGCTATAACTTTATTATGAAAGGCAGCCACTTCAAAGATTTGCATATGAGGACTAATTATCATAGCCATGCAAGGAAATTAGCCAATAAATGAATAAATTCATAAAAAAAACAACACAAGAGACATTTTAATTCACTGCACACAATATAAGACCAGCATGAACATAATGAAGACCACATTTTGTGATATATAATGCATAAATTCATAATTTCTTACTGTTTATTTGTAGGTATTCTCCATAAAAGACATCCACCACATTGTTCTCAGATGATTTTAAATATAAATATTGGTGTCAGATTTAAAATCGATTATGTAGCACATTGAACAACTGAACAGATCATCAATAAATCATCTATTCACCTCAGTCTTATCTTCATTTAAGGATAGAAAATTTTGGGCTAGCCAAAATTGAACTTCATCTAAGCATTTTATTAAAGAAGTAAAAGCAGAGGGATAATTTCTCTTGATAGTAGCCACTTTAAAGGCAGCAGGGACAAAGCCAGTACAAAGACACTTCTTAAAAAGAGACACCAGACCCGGCCCAACACAATCAACAATTTATTTTAAAAATTTAGAGTGTATGGTATCAAAAGCACAAAAGTTACCAATAAATTCAGTGAATTGTTGTATGAAGTCCTTGATTGAGTGAGGAGGACGATAAATCACCCCTAACAAAACAGGTGCACCCAACACCATGGCCACAGTTATTACAGATCAATTTCCAAAACTTTTGGGGCAACCATATCAAATTCTGCCCTAAATTGAAGTCATCATTTCATCATCGCCCTGTGTTACAGCAATATAACATTATCATGATGTAATGCGATGCAATGTCTCATGTTAATAACTAATACAACAGTTGGACATTTCCAAGGTCATCAATGTCACAGTCTATCTAAAAAATGACTGAATATTACAAATGTTATGATCATAAATCCAATCAGCTCATCAGTTACACTGCTTCACAATCTGTGCTCATTTAAATTATGATTTGTACTCTTCTCTCAACATCATTACAGTCTGTCCCTTGGCAAGTTTTTCCTTCTTGCTCATAGCTCTTGCTCACAAATTGCACTTTTACACCAGCTAAGGTAGTTAACCATGAACAAGCTCTGAAACTACCAGTTTCTTATGCTCACCAAGGCTGGGTTATTTGATCAAAATACAGTAAACACAGTAATATTTTGTATTTAAATTTTTTTAAATACAAAATTTTTAAAAATCTGTTTTCTATTTGCATATATTTTAAAATGTTATTTGTTCGTGTGAAGGCCAATCAAAATTTTCACCAGACATTACTTCAGTCTTAAGTGTCACATGTTCCTTCAGAAATCATTCTGATATGCTCAGTTATTATTTATTATTGTTGGTGCACAATTATAATTAAGAGTTCCCATTATGAATGTCTTTGATGACTAGAAAGTTCATTGAACAGCATTTATTGTAAGTAGATATTTTTGTAACATTACAAATTTAATCAGTTTAATGTGTCCTTGCCAAATAACAGTCGAATTATTATTATATTTTTTATCATACTTACCTCAAACTTTTGAATAGGAGTGTATCACGGTTTACAAAAATATTTTTAAACATTGCAGCAAAAATAGTTTTAAACATTGTTATTATTCATTGTTATTGTTATTAATCGTTATTGTTATTATTTAAATGGTTGTTTTAAATGGGCTTAAATTGGTTTTAAATATTGATATTAATAAGAAATGTTTCTTGAGCAGCAAATCAGCATATTAGAATGATTTCTGAAGGATCATGTGGCACTAAAGACTGGAATAATGATGCTGAAAATTCAGCTGTCATCAGAGTAATACATTATATTTTAAATATTTTAAAATTGAAAACAGTTGTTTTAAATTGTAATGCTATTTTACAATATTTCTGTATTTTTAATACCAACAAATGCACCCTTGTGAGCATAAGAGACTTCTTTCAAAACATTAAAAAACTAAAAAATAAATAATAATAATAATAATAATAACAACAATAATAATAATAATAATAAACAAGCAAACAAATAAATACATTATGTAAATCTTTAAAGGTGAAGTTTGTAATTTTTTTTGCCACTAGCTAATATGTGTACAAAAAAATAATGACTGTTTTCAAACAGGTTTTGTCACGAATCCGGTCCATGCATTTCCGTTCGCTCACCACCAGAGATCACCTGCTCACTACTATGGACTCTTGCACTAAACTACTGTTGCACTTCACCCGGACTACAGTTCCCATCATCCATTGCACTGATTACACACACACAGCTGAATGCACTGATTACACACACACAGCTGAATCCAATCAGACATGCTACATAAGCCATGGACTTCCTCGCTCTCAGGGCAGAGTATTGTTTAGCGTGTATCACTGCTATAGCTGCCTTACGGAGCCTGCTTAGTTTTCCTAGCCTTATCTTAGTCTTGCCTTGTCTGTTTTCTCGTGTTCTGATCTTTGCCTTGTACCTGGATTATCCCTCTAGTCCCGCCCCTGTTGGGTTACGTTCACTGTCGACTGACCCTCGCTTGTTTAATGGACTGCTTTTGTTTTGTCTTCTATATACCTGTTTGCCATTGCCTGACCCTCGCCTGTTTTGACCACGCCCTTAATAAAGCTTGCAAATGGATCCGTACATCTCACGTCTTGTTTGCCCTGTAACAGGTTTCCTCAACATTCCCTCCATCCACCATTGGTGAAACAAACAGATAGCTCCACCTTAAACTCACACCATTGATTGATTTAGAAAAAAAAAAAAGTAATGTTTGGATAAAGCCACAGTGTTCAAACTTTTCAGAAGAATCAGCAAACCAATGTTTTATTAATAATTAAGCTGGAATATAAAAAAATATATTTTAGCATCCAAAAACATACCTCTAAGCTGTTTTCATCTGAAGCAAAACCCAAACATGAACATACTTCCTGAATTAATCTGGCTAAAACCTGATTTGTGTTATGCTGCCCATTGAGTTATTTGTTTCTAATTTAATCCAGCATCTGCCATACTGGAGCTTATGCTACTGAAAATATTGCATAAAACTCCTGCCAAAATATGCAAGCCTCTGCCGTGTTATCAAAACAGCAGCGCCATTCATCTTCTGTTCAGCTTCATATCACGTAATCAAGTACAAAGCATCTGTTTGATCTCTCAAAATGTCTGAGTCCATTTGTCGAGCATATGTAGGAGCGATATCTCTTAATTACGTCATTTAGTTGCTTGACAGGCACTTTAATTTTCTACCCACTTTCCAAATAAAATATAAAATCTGAAGATATATTTGGGTTAGTCAAAGCTGTTTGCAAAAATGACCTGCCTCCCAACATCTAAAAAAAATAAGCTTTGGGAAAAATCATAAACTCCACCCACATCCTCATTTAGCCAATCAAAAACAGGCACTGGAACAGTTCCTTTGTGGCTGCTGACAGAGCTGGAGGCCAGTGGTTGGTCACGTGTGCAGGAAAAAAAAAAAATACAGAATGAAATAAAATTTGAGATCCTCGGACCAGCAAGCAGCTGGCTAGCTCAGCCCATGGCCCTGGCAGCGTTTTCATCGGGTAACATCACAGACAGCTAAATATAGACACGGAAGATTTGCCCTCTCAGGTCACACAACACATCATGATGTCACTCACCCAGGCCAGTCTCCCCCCTCACTCTCCTTCTGTCTTTCCTTCTCTTTTCATATCATTATTTCTCTCCTGTGGAGTATGCAAAGTGAGACTGACAATTATTCAGACATCATGTCTGACATCAAGCCTTTTGTCATTAGTACAACTTCTTTTGATACAAATTTCACATAGTCAAACTAGCAACTCAATTTATTAATGAAGTGCTGCTGCCTTTGAAAGATCGATATTTCAAATGCCTTTTTCGGAGTGTAATTTTTAAGGCACATCTACATTTATTTAATGTGGTCCATTTTTTTATTAATCTACTGTCATATATGCACAACATACGATTATTATCCGTTCTGTTCATAGGCTTATTCTCACAAAAATTGTCAAGAACGTCTAGATCATATTTTAACCTAATTTCTAAAGCACACACACACACACATTTCTAAACTAGCTATCATCTATCATCTATCTATCTATCTATCTATCTATCTAGATATAGACACACAAACAGTTCTAGTGTTGTATAAAGCAAAAGAATGAAAAAGGAAAGAAAGTATATTTTGTATGAAATGTTTGCAAAATATCTGGTGCTATGAGATCCAGGATTGAGTATTTAAGCTGCATATGTTGGCATCTGAGCATAAGAATCTTCATAAAACAAAACACAAAGCAAAGACAAAGGACTTTGTAGCAATGTGCAGAGAGCAGAAAGAGTAGATAGATAGATAGATAGATAGATAGATAGATAGATAGATAGATATTTTCCAAAATATAATTTCCTTCCCTTTTCAATCTTTTGCTTTAGGGATGAAATATTATTTATTTATTTTGTTGATTTCATAGAGATTTATATGGATACTTCGTTCAGTTTCAATTCACACAGAATTCTAATCGGTTTTATCATACATGTAAATCAGCACTAATAATCTAAACGACTGCTCGACAGTAAATATCAGACATTCTCGAAAAATCATAGCCATCTCGCCTTGAACAAACTGTGACAAATTACGCGCATATAACACTATGACGGCTTGCTCCACACATCACTCAGTTATTTACAGCTTTCAGCTGTAAACCGGTCCGTCTCACGTTTATTGAGTCACCACAGAGTTCTATATATTTGTGTCAGGTGGATCTTCTTGTAAATCATTGTCTTCCATCCAGATAAAACGGAGGGACACATGCGACTCACGCCAGGGCGGATACCTACGAAACTGGGTCAGCATTAACAAGGGCCATACTGCCTCACTCTGTACATCCACCCTGACGCTGATCTGCAATGGCAGGTCCCTGTTACATAAGCAACGAGGGCCAGTGTGGAGAAAGCAGTCAGCTTTAAATGTTTCAAGTTTGTTTTCTATGATTGTGACGCCATAAGGGCTCACATCTTCCTTTTTACAGACTATAGTTCAAACAGGTGCATAAAGGACATACATACAAATAAAACAATTTGTTGTACTGTAGACATCTGCCCACAAAATTGCATCTTCATTATTACAAATGTGTAATTACAAATATATGTAAATAGGATATACAAGATTCAGTAGAAATTACATTAAAGTATATTTTAGTTGATCATAAATGCTTGTCACTATATTAGACAGTACACTTTAACCGTGAAATAAAATTATGAAATTACATATAAAGATGTACTTAAGTCCTACTAAGTTCAACAATTTTTATTTAATAAAAATGTCAACAAATATGTTTTCATTTAACTGTAAATAACATGCAATTAAGTGTCTGAAAAAAAAATCAGTTTGCACTTAAAGTTATTCTTTTGAAAATACATAAGTACATTATTGCATACTAAATATAATTCTGTTTTTTTGAGTGAAATATTTTATATTATATTACATGTATCGTCTTGACAAAACTAAACGTGTAAGTTTAACATTAACCTAGATTAATACAAGATGTAAACATGTTGTTGATTATTAGTTTGTGATACCTAACGCATGCCCAATGTTAACAAATTTAATCTTCTTATAAAGTGTTGCAAACTATTGCATGAAGACTTCAATGCAATAGTGACACTATTGATTGATGCATTTGTTTTTCCATGCGCTGTACCACAGGGACAGGACAAACAAGCATGAAATTGTGATTTACACGCACAAGCTCTCATACCCACAACAGGACTACAGAAATAACGCGTATGGGGTATTATAAAAGCACAGTGGGACGAACAAAGAACCTGGGAGCTTATGGAGTATTCCACCATGAGGGCGATGTTCAACCCTAAATCACTTTTCCCCTTTTCCCTCGCAGTAGGGTGTAAGATGTGACTTGGAATACAAGTCACTTTCCAGCGCTCCAGGAATTAACCCGTAACACTCCTAACAATTGTGAATTCAAAGCTGTGATCTTTAACACAGAATACAGAGATGTACCATGTGGTCTATGCATATGCTATTTAAAGCACACTGAGCTGGCCGCTCGAATGGAAACAGAACGCCTACGGCAATACAAATCTATAATTGCTGTATGTTTTTTTGTTTTTGTTTTTCAGAACCTATTATAAATTCATACATAGTAACACATTCTCTAAAGACATAAACTATAGCCTGAGGGTCCATGTTTAAAATTTGGTTGATTCATTTATTATGGTTAACCTTTTTACAACATTGTTGTTCCATCTCGCCATACCGCATGTCTCTACACTGCAAACAGTGGTAATATGCAATTGTTAATTTAAAGAGCTATTTCTACATGATTTAACCCACAGAAAGCAGTTTTGGTGGTATAAATTAGGTTGATTCAGTGATATAAAATATATTTTTTTTTACTTGAATGAAACCAAAAACTAATTTCAATAGGGTATGTTCGCATTTTAGTTTATTTACTGTATTAATTGAAAGTTTGCTGTAAATAAATTATAGTTGAATTTATAGGCTTAATGATACATTCTGCATTTAGTGAATGAACCAATTCAAATTGGTTCAAGAAAGTAGTGTTACTAAGAAACTAAAAATCTGAATGCATCATGTCAGCTTTCTGTAAGCAAATAACAAAGCTCTTCAATGTAAAAAAAAAGGCAACATTTTGAGCACAAATTATAACCTTTTATTAACAAAACTAATTTAAAGCTTTAACAAGAAACACACATGAAAGAAATCTCATTCATCATAATTATGAGTTGGGAAAAAAGTTTAAGTGAACTTTTGAAGTAGACATCAAAGGAGAGTAAGAACAGAAAGTCCTCGCCAATTTTGAGTGACACAGTTTGTGCCAGATGATTTGTTTTTGCAAATGAATTTTTATGAGGCGGAGAGAGTTACAAGCTAATTGTGACTACAGCATGCAAATTACTTTGTTAGCTGTTGTTCTAACGGTCTAGGATGATAAACTCCTATTGCATATAGTGTTTGGTGAATAAATGAACAAACTTTTGTGTGTTTTTATTTCCATCTCAAGTTCACTGAGCCTTGTTAAGATGATTCACTTTAAGGGGAAATATACAGAAACAACATTTTGTAAATGGGAAATGTTGGTATATCTTATCATTATTTGCAAAAAACATTGTCTACTGGTGACCTTGTGCTTCCTAATGTTTACACTTATATAAATATCAAGCCTGGCACTGAATCATTATTCACCATGTTTTACCATTCTATTTATCAGCATGTTCGAGGGAGCTTGGGCACTTTTGGCTTTCTCTGCTATGCATTTTGTAATAATTCTTTGTTCGTAACCCCATTGCAAGGACATTAAGGACAAAACCACAGGTCCTCCAGCTATGTTGTGTCTTTGTCAGGCTGGCGTCTCTCTTATCAGTGAATGTACCATATCTTTGGTTGTCTCTGTTCATTCATGTGAGTATGCAAGTTGGGCTTTTTACATTTGTTTTGAAAATGTAACAAAATGTTAGTCTTAATCGTGCACACAAAAAACACGCAAACAATCAAAACCTAGGCTTTCTATGTGAATTAATCTTACACAACCTACTGTACATGATCCTTTTTTTATTGTTTACCTTGTAGCTTCTCAAAGCCTGAATTTAGCCTTTATTCACCATGTTTTACCATTCTGTTTATCAGCATATTAGAGGGACACTACTAGGGTGTTCTGAATACTGCAGTTGCTATATGGTATATTTGTTACAAAGCAAATATTCAAACAGCTGTCAAACATACAGTATACTCTCTCTTTACACTTCACGTGGCATGTGTTAGCAGAACTCACAACTCCACTTATTATTTTGCCTCATGTTCACAACTTTGCCATTCTTTTTATTCTGTCTTTGGTGAGACACCTCAGCAAAAAAACTTTTTTTTTAGCCTAGTGCAAGTATATATAGCTGCCCCTAAAAGCTCAAAGACACTATCCCCTATTGATTAGCTGTCAACAAATGTTAGTCACTACATTTCACCCCATTCTGCAATACTGCTGAAGTGAAGAGAAAGGAAAAAAAATGGAAATGACTGTTACCATTGTGCCTTTTCTCCCAGCCTGCAGTTTTGCTACTTTAACTCAGGTAAACTCCACTTATTATTTTGCCTCATGTTCACAACTTTGCCATTCTTTTTATTCTGTCTTTGGTGAGACACCTCAGCAAAAAAACTTACTTATTTTCTTGTTTTTTTAGCCTAGTGCAAGTATATATAGCTGCCCCTAAAAGCTCAAAGACACTATCCCCTATTGATTAGCTGTCAACAAATGTTAGTCACCGTCTCAGGTTACTTATGTAACCATGGTTCCCTGAGTAGGGAACGAGACACTGCGTCCTCTAGGGGTCGCTATGGGGAACACCTTCAGTGTGACCGGTGTCTGAAGCATATATCTAAAAACGACAATAACATTGGCCGGCGATAGCCTATGACGTCACTACAGGTGCGACTATAGTATAAATAGTATAAATAGGCACCCGGGAGAACACGTCATCCGCTTCTTCGTCTGAAGCTTGCATCCAAAGCATGGCAGGAAACCTAGAGGACGCAGTGTCTCGTTCCCTACGCAGGGAACCATGGTTACATAAGTAACCTGAGACGTTTTCCCT
>NW_015662004.1:867363-867794 GCF_001515625.1 Sinocyclocheilus rhinocerous | reverse complement strand
ACCTGTTAGGGCCAGGACTCCTGGGCCCAGGGTAGAGCTCAAGGTTTGGAATCAGGAATAGATTCCTTTAAGGGGATACGACCAAGTGCTTAGAATCGTACTAGGTCTTGGCCTGTCACCCATGGGGCTACCGCTTGCTCTGCATGAGCTTGCTGAAGGAACTGTCTCAACAGACCCTTAGTAGCAACACCCTGTTAAAGTAGGTATCCTGAGGATACATAGGTGGAGTGGTGCCCAAGGTGGAACCGGGGCCTAAACCGACTCAAGAAAGGGCACGCAGCCGCCGCGCGTAGCCCCTAACATACAGGATTTTAGAAAGAACGCAAAAAGCTTAATGTGCGAACTTACCACAGTGTGGATTTTAGAAAGTGCACAGGGACTTCGCGTGCGCACTTACCATATCATGGATTTTAAAGATACCGTTCTAAGGG
>NW_015662004.1:867002-867348 GCF_001515625.1 Sinocyclocheilus rhinocerous | reverse complement strand
CACCAACTCATCCTCATGGTATAATGATGGAATGGCTAGCAGTTACCTAGCTGAGGGAGCATAACACCCAGCTCTCAGCCGAGAGGGGGCTCGACCTACAGCATGTTCATTAGAAATCCTGAAGTGTAAGCGTACTGCAAGCTTAGCCAAAAAACTCAGCGCATTAGTGAGGCAGAGGAAGGGCCTAGTTCGCCTGATGTTGCGGGTTCCAGGTGCTCTGGGAAAACAGAGAACTCAACTCTCCACGTGAGAGGAGAACTCCGAATTCAGAAAAGGAGTAGCGTGCTCATAGGCAACCCTCTGATAGAGGGGAGCACTGCTAAACACCACCACGAGAACAGCCCAC
>NW_015662004.1:836468-866942 GCF_001515625.1 Sinocyclocheilus rhinocerous | reverse complement strand
TGTATCAACAGAGACACACTAGTTGAGTGGAGCCCAAGGCGAGTACCGGGGCCTAAGCCAACTCAGAGAAAGGGAACGAGGCTAACAACGCGTAACCCTTACCATACAGGATTTTAGAAATTGTGCAGAGTGCTTAGCATGTACACTTACCACCATGTGGATACTTCTTAGCTCAACCAGAAGGGAGCGCTAGATTAGAAGGGGTAACCCAGCAGGGCCCAATAAGAAACAGTCCACTGGTGCAGCTGGACACGCTCTCATGCTCTCTATCTTTTAAGAGAAGATGTCTCCCCCATGGAGAGATAGCAGGTCAGCGTCTCTTCAACAGGTGGCATCTTCTCATAACCATTCTCACTCATCCCCTCGTTGTTGGCATAACTAGTATGCTGGAATCTGTGGATGCGGGACGAGAATTTTATTTTTATTTTTTTTTTCAAGCCGGAGTGCAGAGGTCATCCAACTCCCTCGAGAGCTGAACGCGCTTGCTCTTCACCACACACACACACACAGCACGCGAGCCGTGTGAACCTGCAATCGCCGGTCAATGTTATTGTCGTTTTTAGATATATGCTTCAGACACCAGTCACACTGAAGATGTTCCCCATAGTGACCCCTAGAGGATGCAGTTCGAAGTTCCCTTGAAAGGGAACCCAGGGGTCTCAAAAAAATTTTTTTTAAATTAAACTACTTTTAGCGTTTGTTTGTTTTCAAGGTTAAAATACTTTCGAGTTTCCAATATTTAAAGGTGCTATGCCATGAGTAAGACATTTGTAGGTTGATTCCTAGTGTAAACACAATGGCTCTGAAGTGCTATCAAAACACTGCATTGTCTGAGCATCAGCATGGAAGCCAATTCCCACTTCAGAGTACAAAAATAAAATGTTAACTGCTAATGTTAAATGTTAACTTTATGTCTGAGAGTTGACAACTTTTTATTTATTTATTTTTATGTAACTCTTTCTCGTAATTGTGACTTTATATTTCAACCCTTTTGAAAAATAATTGTGATTAATTGTACTGAATGTACACTTATACTTCAAACTTAATTATTGAAAAAAAATGAACGTGATACTATAATATTGAATAAAATTAAAAGATATCTTACGTGTACTTAAAAAGATTACACTTTTGTGACTATGTTTCTTAAAGGGCACCTATTATACCCCTTTTTTTACAATATGTAATATTAATCTTAACCCATCTTGAAGCTTCAGCTCAAAATACCATACAGATCATTAATTATAACGTGTTGAAAAATGTCATTTTTGGGGCGGGTCTAAAAAGTGTTGTTTCAGGGGTGTGTTCCCTTACATGAAAATGAGCTGCAACTTCCTGCCCGACTCCAGAAGGGAGCGGAGCCTAGACGACTCTGCTTTGCATATGACAATAAACAGAGAGGAGAAGGAACATGAGCGAGAGTGAAAGGAACAATATTCAGCCGTACATGTACGAACCGGACTCAGACCCAGAACAAGGAGAGACTATAGCAGAAGAAACAATAATGCGAATGAACCAGAATGTCTCGGATTGGTAATAGCGGCGGGGGGGGCTACCACAATATGACATCATATTGCAGACAGGATCCAAACCACTCATTTTTTTAGGCTGGTTTTATTAAGATTAAAAAAAAAAAAAGACTGGATGGATTTTTTATCATTCTAAGATGGCTTTGTAAACAAAATTCCAACACACATTTCTGTCCAAACACCTTGTAAAAGTGGATTTTGCATAATAGGTGCCCTTTAACACTTTTAAAAAGTGCACTTTGTAATGATATCAAATGAAAAAGGTTTACATTAAAGAACATATTAAATCATTTAATAATCTTTGTTTTTTTTTACAGTTTTAATTAAAATTCAATTTAATAAAATGTTTTTTACAGTGATATAAAAATATTTTAGATGCATACTAAATTGAAACTTCATTATTACAAATGTATGCAAATTACATTACATTCAGGTCGCACTTAAGTATATATATATTTTTTTAAATATGCTAAAGTCGACTTCTTTTTCACAAGTGTCAATGTGACTTTATAAGCATCCATTTTTGTTTGTTTGTTTTTGGAAACAGGCTTCTATAAGTCTTTGCCCAATTCAATGACTCAACCAATAGCATGACTTTTAGGAGGGGTTATTTGTTTGTTTGACCAATGGCAGGCCGGCAGTGTGTTTGAGAAACCTGTGGTGCTCAACAATTAAAGAATGTGTTAAAGCATCCAATTTACCAGCAAGCTTTGTTGTGTTTTATCTCTCACAAGGTTGTTCTCACCTTGTTTACAATCGTAAAATATTCAATTATCTGTGGTGAATCTATGTAGTTCTAAGAAAGAATTTTAATCCTTTCTCCATCCTCCAAATGGTGCAGGAAACAGAATCTTAGTTTCTTAGAAGTCTAATAAACCTGTGAACTTCATGGACTACACTGCTAGGATAGTCATGGTTCTGAGATGTCTTTGCCTTTTGTCTGTGTCATGTAAAGTATGTGTATTTGTGAAACAGTCACACACTCAAGACCGACAGCTACATAGCTGTTGAGCAGAGCAATATGAATACAGTAGCTGCAGCCTATTCATTTTGTACTGAAGCTGTTACACAAATCTGTTTCAAAGACTGATTAGTCACATCACATTTATGGCTCAGGAGGTTGGCTAAAAAAAAATCTGGAATTGAGTGCTCATGAGGAAAGATGGCAGCATTGAGGGGTGCATCATACACCAGCCAAACTACTGCCATTAAGATGAATGTTATGATGGGCACTGAGAAACTGCTTCATTGTACATCAGAAAGCCCTCTTATTTCTCAACCCCTCCTGTCAACCTGATTCCATTCTGATAATAACATCAACTCCTTTATTTATTTATGTTTCTTTTTATGAAGTACTGTACATTGTACACATGTCCTGATGATTTTAAGTATCAACTTTGTATGTTTCTTATAAAAGTGGAGGGAGGGGAGCGGATCACTCACCAGGCTCCTGTGGCCACGGAGCTTGGCATATCACAGTCACCATTATGTCCAGTTCTGAGGGTCGTTAGTCCTGTATTTTCAGTACCTTCCAGTCCAGTTATCCCCACATCAGAGCCTCTCCACAAGATGGCCGCCATTCCAGAGGCTTCAGTCGTCATGGATGCCATGCCAGTGTTCCCGGCCATCATGAACGATGCACTTGAAACCAGTAAGGCAGTGCCCAGGTAACCGAGACTGATGTCCAGTGTGGAGGACCCACCGCTGATGTCCGTGCGAGCAGCAGGCATCTCGGTGACCTCAGCGCTCTCAAGCTCTGCAGCCTCAGCGCTCTCAAGCCCGGTGATCTCAGAGGTTCTCCCCCATTCCCCTGCCCTTCCAGTAATGGCGGTCACCATTTTGTGTGTCTGGGCTATACACTCTTCTGAGTTGGCAGCATCCACTCCAGTCCACGAGTCCATTCCAGAGCCCGCTCTGGTCTATGAGTCCTCTCCAGAGCCCGCTCCAGTCCATGAGTCTGATTCAGAGCCCACTCCAGTCCATGAGGCTACCCCAGAGCCCGCTCCAGTCTATGAGTCTGCTCCAGAGCTTGTTCCAACCCATGAGCCCGTTCCAGTCCATGAGTCCACTCCAGAGCCTGCCCCAGTCCATGAATCCACTCCAGATTTCACTCAAGCCCCAGAGCTCAGGCATGTGTTGGTGCCAGCCTGTGAGTTCCCTGCCTGTCCTGTCTCAACCACAGAGGTCACCCTTGAGATCCCTGCCTGTCCTGTCATGGCCAAGAAGGCCATCCCTGAACTCCCTGCCTGTCCTGTCATGGCCATGGAGGCCGCCTTTGAACTCACAGTCTGCCATGTAATGGCCAAGGAGGCCCTTCCTGAACTCTCTGCTTGCCCTGTCATGGCCAACGATGCCGTCTCTGAACTGTCTGCTTATCCTGTTTTACGGCCGCAGAGGCCATTGTTAACCCCTCTGTGCTGACTAGCAGGAGTCTCCATTTGTTTTTTATTCATTTCATTAGCAGAAACGATTGAGGTTTTCATGATATCTTGATCCTTTCCACACAAATCACAATATTTAGTTCATAACCATATTATTAAGGCATACTTGTTAAGGATTTTCCATTTTTATCATTTTAACATTATATAGTCATTTTGATGTACTTGGTTCCATATGGTTTTCACTTAAGTATTAATTTCCCTGTAGGCTATAAAAAAGATCCACCACCTCACAGAATACAAATTTATGCAGCATTCACAATTCCCATAAATCTGTCACATTAGCATATGGAGACTGGATTGTGTGTATGTGATCAATTGTTGACTTACGGACATAGAAGGAGCTCATTCAATCAGATGGTAATCACCCGTAATGTTCCTGATGAAATGTATTGTGTCGAAAGGTTAATTGGCTTCAAACTGGCTTTAATTAAATTCAAAATGTCCTAGACAATTAAACATGGCCATGTTCAATTAAAAATAAATTATCCACTGCTGAACTCACAGTAGCCTTGCTAGTTTGGATTCGTTACTTTAAATTGGCAAAGCACTTAATGAGAACAAGTGTATCTGCCTGCCTCATTTAGCCATAAGATTTGATGCAAATGTCATGCCAAGCATGATGCAAATGTCCTGCCATCACAGATTCTTCAGTTGACCAAAGTAAATATGCGCACAACATATCAAAAGCTGTTGACAGCAGTGTTGGGGAGTAACTAACTAAAAGTAGCGACGCTACTAACTTTACTATAATTTTCAGTAGCAGACATCCCCAAAAACTCATTTCAGGGAGGAATATAAAAGCCCTCTACTCACCCTTCATTGTGTCTGCAGATACTTCCGCTGTCGTTTCCCTCCATCCTTCCCACCACCACCAGGTTGGCCCCGTCCATGCGGGGGTATGCTCCGCCCTGCCTTCGTCTTCGCCAGGAATAGCTGCAATCTACAACTTCAGATTCAAGCTACGGATGGGGCCTACGCCAAAATAATTTAGTTTTTTTTTTTATTAGTTTTGTAAATAAATACTTTTGAGTTTTATCTTCACCTCCTGAGTCTTTCTGGTAGAAATGGTATCTGTGAGGATTTTCTGTCAGGATTTAGACCGTACATACGAATTCGCAAAACTGACGGAATGCATAGTTGATATAAAAAAAAACTGGATGACTAGTAATTTCCTACTGCTAAAAAAACAAAACAGAGGTGTTAATTATTGGACCAAAAACCTCCATATGTAATAACCTAGAACACGGTCTAACACTTGATGGCTGCTCTGTCAATTCTCCATCATCAATTAGGAACCCAGGTGTGCTATTTCATAGCAATCTTTCCTTTGAAATCCATGTTTCTAGCATTTGTAAAACCACATTTTTCTATCTTAAAAAATATATCTAAATTATGACCTATGCTCTCAATGTCAAATGCAGAAACGTTAATTCATGCGTTCATGACCTCAAGGTTAGATTATTGTTATGCTTTATTGGGTGGTTGTTCTTCAAGCTTAATAAACAAAAATGCAGCAGCTAGAGTTCTTACTAGAACCAGGAAACATGACCATATTAGCCTGGTTCTGTCAACTCTGAATTAGGTCAACCAGAACCGGGAACACTTCCCATAACACCTGATGTACTTGTTACATTGCAAGAAGAATGGCATCTATGGTAATATTAGTCTGTTTCATTCTTATTTCGAGGTCACTGTAGCCACCCAGATCTAGTCCGTTTCCAGACCAGATGGCCACCATAGCTACCCAGATCCAGTCCATACCTAGACAGGATGGTGGATCAGCACCTAGAGATCACCTCTACAGTCCTGAATGTCAGTGGAGACCATGTCAACTAGATGAGCCCCAGAGACAGATCCTCTGCGAAGAACTCATCAACTAGACGGCCATCGGGACAAGACCAAAGGAACCTCCGCACATTCTGACCTGTGCTGCAGCCTGGAATTAAACTACACCATGCTGGTTTTGTCTGGCCAGTGGAGAACTGGCCCCCCAACTAAGC
This sequence comes from Sinocyclocheilus rhinocerous, assembly GCF_001515625.1. Taxonomy (NCBI): domain Eukaryota; kingdom Metazoa; phylum Chordata; class Actinopteri; order Cypriniformes; family Cyprinidae; genus Sinocyclocheilus; species Sinocyclocheilus rhinocerous. The sequence continues at coordinate 860,975 of NW_015662004.1, read as the reverse complement.
GTGGTTTCTCCCGAGGTTTTTTATCATTTTCTGTCACTGATGGAGTTTTGGTTCCTTGCCACTGTCGCCTTTGGCTTGCTTAGTTGGGGACTCTTCATTTCTGGCAATATTGTCGGCTTGATTGCACAGACACCATAGGAAGAGAGCTGAACGGATGATGACATCACTGAATCATTAATGAACTGACTTTAATTGAAAAATTTGTTATTGTCCTCTTGCATTATTTACAAACTATTTTTCTGTTTGACACTGTAAAGCTGCTTTGACACAATCTGTATTGTATAAAGCGTTATATAAATGAAGGTGACTTGACTTGATTTGACAGGCTGGGGCGCTGTATGCAATGGGCGAGCAGCTTCCGGTGTCTGGACGGGCCCCCAATTGCATTAGCATATCAACTGCCTGAAGTTGTTGATGGTGCTTTTGGCCTTGAGTAGGTTTCGACTGATCCAAGGCAAGTACGTGTTGGTCCAGATGGACAACACAGCGACGATTGCGTGCATCAACCTGCAGGGCGATGTTCACTCCTGTCACATGTCACAACTCGCCCACCATTTCTTACTATGGAGCCAGCACAGAATCAAGTCTCTTCGTGCCACTCACATCCCGGATGACCTCAATCGTGTAGCGGACTCCCTCTCACAACAGGTCATGCTCCGAGGTGAGTGAAGGCTTCACCCCCAGACGGTCCAGCTGATTTGGAGTCGATTTGGCCAGGCACAGGTTGATCTGTTTGCCTCTGCAGAATCCACCCATTGCCAGTTCTGGTATTCCATGACCGAGGCCCCCCTTGGCACGGATGCACTGGCTAACAGTTGGCCCAGGGACCTACGCAAATATGCATTTCCCCCAGTGTGCCTCATTGCACAGTCTCTGTGCAAAGTCGGGGAGGACAGGGAACAAGTCTTGTTTGTGGCACCATATTGGCCCAATATGACTTGGTTCTCAGAGCTCGTGTTATTGGCATCAGCCCCTCCCTGGCAGATTCCCCTGAGGAGGGACCTTCTCTCCCAGGAGAAGAGCAAAATATGGCACCACTGCCTGGATCTCTGGAACCTCCATGTCTGGTCCCTGGACGTGACCAGGAGGAATTCAGAGACCTTTCACGCGCTGCAGTGAATACTATTATGCAAGCCAGGGCCCCCTCTACGAGGCGGCTGTACGTGGCTGAGATTGCAGCGAATCACGACACTGTAGATGGCAGATCAGTAGGGAAGCACGACCTGGTTATAAGATTCCTAAGAGGCGCTTGGAGGTTGCATCCTCCAAGGCTGTGCCTCATCCCCTCTTGGGATCTCTCAGTGGTTCTTCAGGCCGTACAGAGAGATCCATTTGAGCCCCTTCAGTCAGTTGAACTTAGTGCCCTCTCTATGAAGACAGCCTTCCTGACTGCGCTCACTTCTATCTAGAGGGTGGGGGATCTTCAAGCCCTCTCCTTTAGCGAATCGTGCATAGAATTCGGGCTGGTAGACTCTCAATTTGTCCTGAGACCCCGGCCTGAGTATGTGCCCAAGGTTCCCACCACTCCTTTCAGAGATCAGGTGGTAACCTTGTAAGCTATCCCCCCGCAGGAAGGGGACCCATATAATATGGGAAATGTACTGAATTTATCAAGCATTTCAAATAATTCCATTATTTATTATATTTGTAGAGATATAGATATATAAATATATATTAAATATTTGCCAACATATCAGCCAAATATTTTACTTAGCAAATGGTGATAATTTACATTTACATTTAGTCATTTTGCAGACGCTTTTATCCAAAGCGACTTACAATTGGGGAATGCATAAAGCGATTCATCTTAAAGAGGCAAACAGTCACAGGAAGTGCTTATGAAGTCAAGTAGTGTCGAAAGAGGTGAGTTTTCAGCTGTCGCTTGAAAATTGTCAAGGATTCAGCATTCCGGATAGGGGTGGGAAGATCATTCCACCAGCCAGGAATGGTGAACGAGAATGTTCTGGAAAATGATTTTGAGCAAAAAAATGTATGTTTGTGAATGGCAGAGATTTATTGAAATATAGGGCACGAGACAAATGTGAACATGTAAAGCAGCGCACAACACTTTCTGAGTACTGCGCAAGTGTGCAAGTGCGCATGTGCGTCATTTTGTTCCGCAATGGTAAACTTCCAGCAGATGGACACGGAGGAAAAGGTAAGCACTATGAATCTACTTTTATTAATCGTTTTTGTGGGTTTTCTAAAGTAATTTCATAAATAAATGCCCTGTTTGGTTAATTAGCTCACACGCAGTCTCCCATATGAGGTAAAATCCTGAGATAAAATTTTATATATTCCTTTTAGATATATGAAATTTAACTGCTTAACACAATAAACTATACAGCAATACTTTTCAAATTCTTTAAACTTCAAGCATAGTTTGTTTGACTGCCGGTTGCTTGCACTTGATCCTAATGCTCATTCTAGCCATATTGTAAACTTAAATTTAAACCATTGTATAAACTGTTTAATTCGTCAGGGGCTGCCAAAATCACGTTCACTTTATGTGGGAGTAATAATTTCCATATTTCCCTCTCAAGCGACAGACAAATTGTCATTTGCTCCTTATTTGTGCTAATTGTGTTTTTCACTTGCATGCTTTTTGTGCTAATGACGCAAATAGACCTGAAACTTGTTTTAACCTTTAATAAACAAATGGTCTCTACCATTCTTCTGGTCCTGACTGCCAGTGAACCAACTGAGTCAATGATTCAGTGAGTTGCTTATAAGAAAAGATGCTAATTTTTCTCGACCTACTAGTTTAAATGTTTTATTCATTGCTTTGAAACTAAAATTTTTATTTTTTTTAAATCGTTAATGCTCGTATGGTCATGGTATTACAGGTATTGGGAGCCGAGTCAAGTACCTTACGACAGTGTTTTTTCAATCCTGTACCCACAGCACTGCACATTTTGTACATCTCTCTTTTCTGGCTCAGTTCAGTTCATGGAGCTCTTTCCTAAGGAGCTGATGATCTGAAACAGGTGTGTTTAACAAGAGAGGCATACAAAATGTGCGGTGCTGTGGATCCCCAGTAGAACAATTGTAAACCACTGCCTTTGTGAGCACCTCCAGAGCTCCTGGTCATTTTTAAACATGTTTAAATAATATTGGAGTTGGCCCGAATTTGACCAGGGTAAAGGCTCTACCCTATTCCTAAATCTTACACAACCACATTGCAGTGTTTCCCACAGGATTTTTTGAGACCATGGATGCTGGACCTTACTCTGCCTGGGTGATGTCCGTTTTGTAAATTTTAAAGTTAAATTCTGGTGCACTTTGAGAGTTCAATATTAAGAGCTCCATCCCATGCTCAGTGTGGATATTTAACAAAGAGAAGTCTATGCATTGACTCAACCCTCTTTTTTTGTTATTGTTGACTCTTAAGAGCTTTGTGAATAGGTTTTAAGCTTAACCTTACACCTAGTACTCCTATTAGTAAGATACGATTATCTGTGAAAAAGGCCCCAGATTCTGCCTTTCCTTTAGCTGAAGAACCACTTAAAATTTCAAAAGGAAGATTTACAGTTTGTGGCCACCATCAAAAAAAGTGAACCTCCTGCTACCCAGGCTCATTGGAAATATGTGTCTCTACCTACATTTCTGCAAAATTCAAAATACATATGAATCGCTGCAGTTTCCAGTTCAAATGAACACCACAGGCAGTAAAACTCTGACAACTTTTATTCCTTTTCACACAAAGTATGATTTACAGAGCCAGAATTTTCCCACAATATTTTGCTATGACTTCAAAACTATTTTAACATACTGCCAGATTTGAAAACTGATACTTTTGAACGTTAGCGTCACATAAACAGATTTTCTATTGCTGCATTCCATTTACCTCAGAAGTTGGATGTCGGAACTAGGAATGACGTCACACCCAAGTGGGCGTGTTCCAATAGAGAAGTCAGAAAACCATGGACATGTCCATTGTTAAGAATAAAAACACATAAAAAGTGGTATTTTGCACAGATAACGCCATAGTATCACATTCACAAATAGAGGTTGGATAGTACTGCGTGCAGACAAACATAAGTGCTAATTAACAACATATTACAACTGTTTCTCTTCTGTTGATGCACTGAACAGCCATACTGGTTTCTGAAGTTGGAGTTGCTGTGATTCCTCAGAGATTGTGAGTCGTAACTCCAACTTGGGAGGGCAAAGTTCCTACTGGGAACTCAGAATTTACAATTTCCATGTACAAATGGAATGCACCATAACTCAGTAGGTTTCCTCAGTAGCTCACGCGATGCAGCATTGCACTTGTGAGGTGAAGCGCTCTTGTACAAATCACGTGGAACTACAGTTTGACAAAACAGCTCAAACCAGCATAAAATGAAGTTAAAATAGCATGGTTGTATCAGCAAATGCATTTTTATACAACTTTTGCATTGCTAACACTATCGGGTAGGTTTGAGGTTGGATTTGCTGTAGGGTATGTTATTTTCCAACACGATATAGCATTAACCTTATTATATTATACTTATTATATTTGAATTCGAACCGCCACAAAACATACCTGACTTGGCCAAGGTCATGTATTGAATTACCATTTTAGCACCACTCACTGGACATTTTACTTTGAAACTGCTGCATAATGTGCAGTAAGGTACATAATATCAGTGTTGCTGAAACATCACCACAGGCATGTATTTCCAATGAGCCTGGATTGTCTTCCTGTACACTGTGCATGAGTTACACTGTTTATGCTGCTGCCTGTGTGAAACGTTCCAAATTGGTAACATTTTAGTTAGAATGCTGTCTTTAGATGACAGCTGCCTATGTAGGTATCAGACAGTGCAGCTCACTAGGTTTTGAAACAGAGCCTATAACTAATTCATTGGCATTTCTGAAAGAGGTGACACAAGTTCAGCAGAACCGACTACAGCAGAGAAGGGAAAAAAAGCATCTGTCATATCCTGAGGGTGAGTGTGTTTTCGATCACAGCATTAAAACAAGGATATTGTCTAAAAATAAACCGTGTGGGAGTGCTCCTGCGCTGACAGTTTGCCATCAGATTACGATTTTTTTGTGTTACGGTAACCTCTCAACCCAGGTGGAGTCCATTGTGACAGTTTCCATCACTCTTGCCAAATTGAAGCTTTATTACATTATAAAGTTGACTGCTCACTGTAGTCGATGGCTGTCTGTCACTTGCCATTGTGTCAGATATCATATTGACATTTCACAAATGAGATTGGGTGTCATTTGATTAGATCCGAAGCGAATGTTTGATGCCCTTGGCTGCTGGGATTCAGCTGCCATTGACTGACATGGACCCCAAACCACCGCAAATAAGACATTTGCCTGTTGGAAAAGGTATGTTGACATGAGGGAAAGAGGCTGCTTTGGCTTGGTGTCTGTGAGTGATATCTTTAATGCATCTGTTTGCATGTGTGTGTATCAGAGGGGACATGGATGCATTTAACCTGCAGTTACAGATGCATAAATAATTTAGTTTTTAACATAAAACGTTGAATACTGATGTTTGAAATGATTTAAAACATGAAAAAAATAGTAGAAATGTGAAATTAAAACAACCAGTAGGTGGACCATATTATCGCAGATATACTGTATATCGCACACCCCAGACTCGAATTGAGTGGAAAATGAAAACATCCGCGGTTGTGCGCACACTTGTTTGCTCATGAGCAAAGGTGTTTTTAGGAGTCTAACTTGCAGACGGCAGACCACTGATTCGTCAAACCTGCTTTCCTGCAGTCAGTGTTCTTCTGACTTCTGACTATTTTGTAGTAAGTAACAAATATGTTTCAGGGAAATGTATCGGAGTAAATGTATACATTTTAATTAGGAAATGTAGTGGAGTAAAAGTAATAGTTGGCTGAAATGTAAAAACTCAAGTAAAGTACAGATACTCCCAAAAAATACTTATTTTAATTATTATTACTTCGTTACATTACACCACTGCACAATTACATATATGTGTGTGTATAATATAAGCAGGAATATTATCTTAGACATGTGGCACATGGCCACTGCAAGTCATCGTATAGCATGTAGAAACAAGAATATCGTAAAGAAATGACCTAGCTAGTCATGACTGTTTTCCGAAACTGCAGTAACATTGTCGCACCTCTGTAATTTTAACCATATTGGTTCAATTATATCGGACTGTCGTTACTGACGTCATGCACTGCTGGTGGAGTAATAACTTCTGCTAATTAATTTCAAGATCATGCCGATTCAAGATCACAATTACTGTCAGATTATCATTGTTCATTTACACAACCATACAACCCAACCATAGAAGTTTGCAAATGTTCGCTGGAATTATGGTTTCAGGAAATGGCGAATTGTTAAACTATGTTAGTAATGATGAGACTGAATTATTTAAAAATATATAAAAAAAATAATTTCACAAAATATTGGGCTGCGTTTCTCGAAACCTTCTTAATGCTACGTCGTTCTTAAGTTATGCCTTAAGATGTACCTTATCGTTAATATGTTTTTCCCGAAACATTCTTAGTTAAGTATACCTTCTGTAGGTCATACTTTCGTAAGGTTGGTCTGGACCAGTCTTAGCTATACCTTATCACTGTTGACAGTTCACAGTTCTTTACATCTCAGTCTATACGAAAGTAATTTTGAAGTAATACACCCAGTGTTCAATTAAGCTGCAATTCTAAAAAATTATAATAATAATAATAAAGATAAAGAAATTATTTTAAAAAAGAGACAAACACAACGGAGCTACCCCCTCAGCCCCGAAATTCAGCTGCTGGCGGCTCTCCTCTTTCTCTCTTTTTTCTCAGCCATAGTAGATTATATGTTTCCATTGTTGCACTTTTATTGAGTAGCTCATCCAGTAGCATAAATTAGTGATTTACACCAATATGTGATGCGGCTGCTGGGCAATCAAGGGGGCGTTACATTTCCGACACGTGCTTGTGGTGTTCGGCCAATCACAATGCACTGGGTCAGCTGACCAATCAGAGCAGACTGTGCTTGTCGGAAGGAGGGGCTTTGTAGAAAACGACGCATTTGAGAGAGGCGGGGCATAGAGGAACTACAATAATGTACAGTATTTGAAAAATAATGTGTATTTTTTCCCTTGTACATTGCTTAATAATTTAACAGCTTTTAACAGAAGAGAGAGAGAGAGAGAGAGAGAAACATTCAGGTAAGAGTGCTCATTTACGCCACAACCAGGGTTGATTGCCCAGCAGCCGCATCACATATTAGTGAAAATTCCTAATTTATGTTACTGGATGAGCTACTCAATAAAAGTGCAACACAGGAAACATATAATCAACAGCTACTATGGGGGAGAACAATAGAGAAAGAGGAGAGCCGCCAGCAGCTGAATTTCAGGGCCAAGGGGGTAGCTCCGTTGAGTATGTCTCTTTTTTTATTTCTGGATCTTTTTTTTTTTTTTTTAAGAATTGCAGCTTAATTGAACACTGGGTGTATTACTTCAGAATTAATTTCGGGGTAAGGCCGACTGAGATGTAAAAAACTTTGAACTGTCAACAGTGATAAAGTATATCTAAGAGTGGTCCAGACCAATCTTACGAAAGTATGATTTACAGAAGGTATACTTAACTAAGAACGTTTTGGGAAACACATATTAACAATAAGGTACAGCTTAAAGTATAACTTAAGAACGATGTAGTGTTAAGAAGGTTTCGGGAAATGCAGCCCTGAATTTTTGGATGTAAAATGATGCATTTATGGATGTAAAATTTTCTGCAGTGCGACTCTTTTCTTTAAATTATTGCATTTTGCATACAATAAGAGATTACATGCTTCACTGCATACAGCAACGATGATTTCCGCTTGTGTACATTCTGGATCTCTAGATATCACATTTACATAGGATATTCCATTTGAGATAAATGACTATCCTGTATATGTGTGGACTGTAAATTGTTCTTCTGGGTGCAATATTGGAGTGCATTTATCATTATATATAATGATGTGGTCTTACATAGGTTTTTTAATGTTTTGCTTTAACTGGGAGCCCTTTGCACTTGTTTAAGACCATGGTTCATTAGACACTGCGAGTGAGATGGCCTTGACACAACACACTCTGACATCAATGCTCACACACACATAATACGGTTTGCAGCAGTGCAGAGGACGTCCCATATGAGGGTTTGCCACATCATGTAAGCTGACTGAGGGGCTCCAGAGAAAGACGATGACAGGCTGCAAAAGGTGAGGCATGTATACAGGCCTTTCCCACAGATTTGAATCTAGTCCCCAGTCATCCCGACACGACATTAAATAGAACCTTTGTGCTGATAATGCCCACAGCTTTCCCTGTCCAGCTTTTTTTTCAGCACTTCTCTCATTTGTTTTCAGAGTAAGTCATTTACTTTGCTCTGACCTTTACTACAGTACATTGTGACGACTGTAATTAAGGTGAAGGAAAAGAAGGTCATTGTGTTGCTCCTTACCTGAAAGGTTTACCTGAATATTTGTGTTTTCATTACGGAAATAGAGGTGGCAAAATCTTTCATCACTGTAAAAGTAAAAAAAAAAATAAAAATATATATATATATATATATATATATATATATATATATATCATATGAAAAATGGAGTAATGATCCTGAAAATTCAGCTTTGCCATCACAGAAATAAATTGTGATTTAAAATGTAATAAAACAGTTATTTTATATTGCAATGATATTTCACAATATTGCTATTTTCACTCTATTTGTGATCAAATGCAGCCTTGGTAAGCATAAAAGACAACTTACAAAACATGCATGCGTGTATGCATACATACATATGCTACATGAATGAATGAATGAATAAACAAATAGATAAATAAATAAACAAACAAACAAAACAATCATTCATTTTCTATTATTATTAACTTCAATAGTGTTAAAATAATTTCACTAGTCTTTTCAGGCTTTTAAATTCCACTGATTTTGCATGCAACATTACATTATTTGTATTGAATGAGGGATATTCCTTTAAAATATGGCTTTGGCTAAAGACATAATATATTACATTATTACATAATGGAGTCATTAAATATTTAGAAACACTAGAAAATTCTGATTTTAGTATATCCACTTCATTGACTGCCAAGGATGTTAGCTTGTTATCTCAGGGGAAGGGCAGTCCAGTTAATGGTGTAGCCATACAGCTGTACTTGTGGAGTAGAGCATGTAGTCAAGAATTTTAGACACTATAGTGGAACTGCCTTTTCAGATGATTGAAAGCGGAGGCTTGTTACACATGGAGACTCACCAGAGGTTCAGAACATTGAGAAAAGAAAAAAAATGTGGCAGTTCTTTTTTTGGAAACCCAGATTCAGATTCTGACAGACCACAGGGATAGATGTTTTTGGATGGGACCCGGTTGTCCGGGAGACTGCTGCTGGCACAGTGGTGACTCACCGCTTTGGTGTGAGAGTCCGAATCACGTCTGCCTGCCAGGTGTGTGGAATGTTTTGGCACGGGTTGCTGTGACTGTCAACACCTGATGCAGTGAGGCACAAAGGAAGAGCAACTTGGGTAAAATATGATGTGTGCATTATATAAAAAAGTAAATAATCCTGAAAAAGTAACTGAAGTGAAAATACAATTTTCAAAAATGTAGGTAACACATATATATGTAGCTTTGTTTGAAGAATGATGAAATCTTACTTTATGGTTTATGATATGATATGGGGAGGGGGGCTATACGTCCTAAGCTTCGGTGGATGTGAAGCTTAGTCCACCACTAAACTTACCAGCCATGGCCATTGCCAAGTCCGGTGGTCCCAAGTGCAGTCTTTCTACTGTCAGCTGCACTTCCCGTAATGGTTACCCTCATTTGGTGAGTTTGGGCCACAGACACTTCCCTATCTCCTCCAGAGGCAGCGGTGTCCACTAGAACTCCTCTCAAGGTGGTGTCTCCTTTTGAAAGCACTACGTTTCCTTTCACAGCCACAGAGGCCATCCACACACTTTCTGTGCTCCATGTCATGGCCACAGAGGCTGTCTAATCCTGCTGGTCCATGTTTCTGTCCAGCCATGACCTCCTGATCTCCAGTGGTATTCTGCTCCACCATGGCCTCCTGATCTCCAGTGGTATTCTGCTCCACCATGCTGGTCATCTCCTCTACCGACTCTACCCTGGTGGTCCCCATCTCTGCTGCCTTTACCATGGCCACCTGATCTTCCATGGTCCAGGCCCAAGGTCTATGGTCTTGTCCAATGCACCACGGTCCATGCCATGATCCAGGCCCGCTTCCACTCCATGGTCCAGGCCCACTTTTATTTCATTGTCGAGGTTCACCATCATGCCATAATCCAAGCCCACCTCCACTTCATGGGCCTGGTCCTCCCCTTGTCCTCCTCCACTCCGCAACACTCCTGGATTGTTTTGTTGGTTTTTATTTGGTGTTTTATTTGGGCCTTGGGAGTCACCAATTAGAGAAATGGGGGGGGGGGTTGTCATGTCTGTTTTAGGTTTTGTTCATGTTCATGTTTTCATGTCTTTTATCCTGATGTTTGTCATAGTCATGTTTACTCTTTTGTCATTTGCTTCCTCTGCTTCATTTATTTTGTTCTGATTGGTTCATTGTCTTGAATACTGTAACACAGTTCGTAGTTCGGGAAGAAGGAGGCAGGGGGTACTCCCGAGACTGCGCTCTACTCCCCCTTCCGGGGGAGCTGATCACGGCGGCCGCGGCGTACCTGGGGGTAAGGACAGACAGACGAGGCGAGAGAAAAGGAGACGGAAGGATGAGGAGAGATAGAGACGAGAGAGGGGAGAGAGGAAAAAAATATATATATATATATTGTTCCGGTTCCCAGACACACTGCCGCTCGGCCCTCCACCAGCTGGGTAAACTCTTCCGCGATGCCTGGCGGCGGCACTGGATAGCCCTCAGTGGATGGCCCGACACTCCTCCGCCGCCTGGTGGACGGCGATGGCTCCTCCGGGTTTGGGCAGCCGGCAGGAGTCCATTCACCACAGCGGCGAGGGATCTCTGGCAGCGTGTCCCTCCTTCCTCCCTGGTTTCGGCACCAATGTAACACACGTTTGTATTCACGGGAAGAAGGAGACGGGAACCGGCAAACATTCAAACAAAACTTTAATAATAAAATAAATACAAAACGAAAGTAAAGTGGCAGCCCCTCGCAGACGACTGCCGCACACAAAACACAAAATAAAATCCAGGCCTGGTCCTCTCTCGTCCAACACTGTTGTCACTCCTTTTATCCTTCCGAAGCTCCTCCGTGGGACTCGAGACCGGTGAGTGGCGCAGGTGTCGCGCATTAGCAATTACTCCACCGGCCTCGCTCCGTTCCCATGGCTCTCGGCCCCGCCCCACTCGTCACAAATACTTTTGGGTGTTTTATTTATTTTGTATCTGGTCTATGAAATAAACTGCACATGGTTTTTCAACTTCAACTTGCCATCTGTAGATAAAATGTTACAATGTTATGACGTTTCCCTTCACTTGGTGGTTACACCACATGACAGTTTTACAGTCATATAACTGAAAATTTTGTTGAAAATCATATGAAAAATGAATGAACGTAAAAATAGCAAACATTTTTAAGAGCTTTTCACATGTGATTTTTTATTTTCAAAATATTTTCATTTTCTATTGTGGTCACATATATCACTCACTCTTTGAATAAACAGCTCCAATAAACGTTGTCCTTCATTTTTACATTGTATGATGGGATATTTGGGTGTTTGGACAGAAAATAGGTTGGCTTAGCTGTAATTATTAGCATAATATCAATTCAGACATGTGAGATGAAGGGAGCAGGTGAAATGGGGTGAGACAGAGAAAGGGAGTCCATAATTTGAGCAGGGAAAGAGGATGACAGCAGGTGTGTGGAGAATGAGAAACCCGAGGCATGGTTCCATGAGTTTACCACTCTGGCTCCCAGCAAATGTGTCTGTAGCCTGATTGCAGGGTGTGTTTGCATGTGTGAGTCTGTTTGTCAGTTAAGGGGGTATTATGTAAGATTCGGCACCAGTGCAGGGCGCTCTGTGAAGTGACTAATGCAGCCTAGAGGGGATGACAAAATATAAAAAAATCAAAATGCAAACATGCAGAAGCATAACAGCCCATGGTGAGGAAGTGACATCACAGAGCCTCTTTCAAATGCCATGGTCATTGCTGCTGTTAGTGCTTCCCCCTTCATTTTCCCTAATTCCCTGTACCTGTTGATCTTTTTTTTTTTATGTTTTATGCTTAAAGAAATAGTTCACCTAAAAACTAAGCATTATTTTAAGTATGATAATGAGTAATACAATTATGCAAAATTATTTTATATGATTATATGATTTATGTACTGAAAACAGCTGTTGCTTCATGGTTTGTGATTTTGTACATATGTTGTACATATGTTGCACCAAATGGGACTGTAGTAAGAGATGATAGGGTTTATAAGACAGAGGCTTCACTAAAAGCTCTCATTATTTTTCTGAAGGAAAAAAAAACCTATATTATTAAATTTCAATTGAGGTTTTGTAGAGCCAGGAAGTATTCCTGTTGAGTCAATAACAGGAATGGGAATAACAAGGAATATGGTTTTGGTTATGATTCCAATTCCACTTAAACAAATATTCATTAGTTCGTTCGTTCATTCATTCATTTTTGATAATGTGTTTATATACACAACTTCAAAAGTTTTAGATCAGTTTTAGATCGATTAGATTGATTTTTTCATGTTTTAAAAACATTTTTTTCAAAGCTGCATTTACTGAAGAAAGAAAGAAAGAAAGAAAGAAGGATAGAAATTTATTCCAGTGTTGGCAAAGCTGAATTTTCAGCATCATTACTCCAGTCTTCAGTGTCACATGATCCTTCTGAAATCATTCTAGCATGCTGATTTGGTGCTCAAGAAACATTTCTGATTATTATCAATGTTTAAAACAGTTGTGAACATTTTCTTTCAGGATTGTTAAGTGAATAGAAAGTTCAAAAGAACAGCATTTAGCTGAAATAGAAAGCTTTTGTGACATTATGAATGTCTTTACTGTCACTTTTGATTAATTTAATACATCCTTGCTGAATAAAAGTGATAATTTCTTTAGTTAAAAAAAAAAATATCGATAGGGGGCGCTGCGGAGGTGCGAGTATGTAAGACGTGTTTTGCGGCGGCTCCTCAGATTTGCGAATTTAATGTTATTTTTTTGATAATCGTTTTTATTTGTGCGCTTTTATTGCTTTGGGCTTTGTGCTGAAGTTATACGAACTGCTTGTGACATTTGTGATGGCTGGCAAAGCAGCTAAACTTGACTCCGTAAAAGGCCGCGGGAAGCATCGAGTATCTCCTGAGCGGATACCGGGGGCTAACGAGGATTTGGTGTCGAGCATAAGAGAAATGATGGACGAGATGCGGTCAGATATTATAAGCAACTTCAATTCAATTGTGTCCGACACCGTGAAAAGAGAGATAACGGCAGTTCTAGAGCCTTTTGAGAGACGGATGGGTTCATTGGGAGAGACGGTTACAGGCCTCGAACGGGCTGCCAACAGCCACAGCGACCATTTTGATGTGCTACAAACAAATGTTAACAAGCTGACTGCTCAGGTGGAAAGTCTTTCCAAGAAATGCGAAGACTTGGAGGGACGATCAAGGTGGAATAATATTCGTCTGGTAGGCTTACCCGAGGGATCCGAGGGCCCGCGTGTCTCCGAATTCATAGCGCAACTTCTTCAGGAGGTATTGGGTCTCGACAACCAGCCGGCACTTGATCGGGCTCAACGATCACTTCGAGAAAAACCTGGAGCAGGAAAGCCTCCTCGCCCATTCATTATTAAGGTCAGCAGTTTTCAAGTCCGAAACCAAATTTTGCGTCGTGCATGGCAGTCATCGCCTCTTCTCTACAATGGAAAGAAGCTCTCTATTTTCCCAGATTTCGCTCCGTCAGTGGCCAAGAAACGGGCTGCTTTTGCACCGGTGAAGAAGGAACTTCACTCGTGTCCGAACGTCAAATTTGGTCTTCGCTTCCCAGCGACCTTACAGATTACTTTACCCGGATGTGAAGTGCACAGGTTTGATGATCCCAATTTGGCTTTAGACTTTGTCAGGAAAAACGTTAAGAAAGGTGTCCGAACACCGTTGAATAACAGCACGCTGCTCGATCTGACTATTTTCTAATATTTCAGCAAAATGACTTGATTAGTCATGACGTACGCTTTTCTTTTTCTTTTTTCTCCAAACGTTTGATGACTGGGGCAGCCTGGTTTGAAACCTCAATGATGCACATTTCCATACTCTGGATGTATCTCTGTTGTTTGATTTGAGTGGATGTTTTGCACAAATTATTGAATCGCAATGTCGCAATTCCTTGTACGCCGGGTTAGCTGTGAGTTTTTGTTTCCGAGGGATCCGAGGGCCCGCGTGTCTCCGAATTCATAGCGCAACTTCTTCAGGAGGTATTGGGTCTCGACAACCAGCCGGCACTTGATCGGGCTCAACGATCACTTCGAGAAAAACCTGGAGCAGGAAAGCCTCCTCGCCCATTCATTATTAAGGTCAGCAGTTTTCAAGTCCGAAACCAAATTTTGCGTCGTGCATGGCAGTCATCGCCTCTTCTCTACAATGGAAAGAAGCTCTCTATTTTCCCAGATTTCGCTCCGTCAGTGGCCAAGAAACGGGCTGCTTTTGCACCGGTGAAGAAGGAACTTCACTCGTGTCCGAACGTCAAATTTGGTCTTCGCTTCCCAGCGACCTTACAGATTACTTTACCCGGATGTGAAGTGCACAGGTTTGATGATCCCAATTTGGCTTTAGACTTTGTCAGGAAAAACGTTAAGAAAGGTGTCCGAACACCGTTGAATAACAGCACGCTGCTCGATCTGACTATTTTCTAATATTTCAGCAAAATGACTTGATTAGTCATGACGTACGCTTTTCTTTTTCTTTTTTCTCCAAACGTTTGATGACTGGGGCAGCCTGGTTTGAAACCTCAATGATGCACATTTCCATACTCTGGATGTATCTCTGTTGTTTGATTTGAACGGATGTTTTGCACAAATTATTGAATCGTAATGTCGCAATTCCTCGTACGCCGAGTTAGCTGTGAGTTTTTGTTTTACAGCTAATATGAGGCGAGATTTTTTGTTAGGAGAGGGAAATGCGCGCGCATCTCAGTTGGGGAGATGCTTCAGCGGGGGTGGGGGGGTTGATTTATATGTTAGTCTGTTGGGTTTTGTTTTGCAGTCAGATGTGTTTTTTATCTCATTGTACAGTTCCTTGCTGTTACCTAGTTTGGTATATATTGCTCCTTTCCTGATTAATATTTGGTTTTGTGTAATGCCTCATGCCTCATCCTAGATCTGTGCCACTGTCCAATGGGGGTGATATAAATTTTATCAGTTTTAATTGTAAAGGCCTTAATAATCCTATTAAACGTAGTAAAATACTACATCATCTGTCCCAATTGGATGCTCATATAGCCTATTTACAGGAGACCCATCTGAGAGACAGAGACCAACACAGGCTGAGGGGGAGATGGGTGGGGCAAATGTTCCATTCATCTTTTTCTGGGAAATCCAGAGGTGTAGCAATTCTATTACATAAATCTATTCCTTTTGTACATTCAAAGGTGATTTCTGATTCCTCAGGGAGATTTGTCATCGTTACTGGGCAAATTTATAATGTCAACATTGCTTTAGCTAATCTGTATGCCCCTAATTGGGATGACGAATCTTTTTTCAAACGTTTCTTTTCAACACTTTCAGAGTTATCTTCTCATTACCTTATTCTTGGAGGTGACTTTAATTGCTGTCTTAACCCACAGCTGGATCGCTCCTCTTCTAACTCTTCTCCTCTGTCTAAATCCTCTAAAGTTATCCAATTATTTATGAAAGAATTCTCTGTTTCGGATGCTTGGCGATTTCTTAACCCCTCTAGCCGGCAATATTCCTTTTTTTCCCACGTCCATCATACTTTCACGCGTATTGATTATTTTCTGCTGGACAATAGACTTCTACCAAGTCTGGTTGATTGTAAATATGAAGCTATTGTTCTTTCTGATCATGCCCCAGTTTGTTTGAAAATCCATTTTGATAGTTTCATTAAGTCACGTACTCCATGGCAGTTTAATAAAAGGTTACTTTCTAATGAGGGCTTTATCAATTTTATCTCTCAACAAATTGATTTTTTTATTAGTGTAAACAAAACACCAGAGGTCTCTGCTGCTCTTTTGTGGGAAAGTCTAAAAGCTTACATTAGGGGGGAAATAATTTTATATACCGGATACGAGAGGAAACTGAGAACTGAAAAATTATCTATGTTGGCAAAGCAACTATCTCAGCTTGATATTTTATATGCCACATCCCCATCCCCAGATATACACAAAGAACGCCTGACCCTAAAATCAGAATATGATATCCTTATGATTCAGCGCACAACTGAAATTTTGCTCAGAACAAGGTCTACTTACTTTGAACATGGTGACAAAGCTAGTAGACTTCTAGCACACCAGTTACGGAAGGCAGCTTCAGCCAATCAAATTCCCAAGATTCGAACCGACGCAGGTATTACAACTAATCCCTTGCACATTAACTCTATATTTAAATAATTTTTTATGTCCTTATACTCATCCGAGCTTTCCACTAACTCTCCCAGCTTTGACAAATTTTTTAGCAATTTAGTCATGCCTTCCATTGAACAGTCATCTTCCGAGGAAGTAGATCAGCCAATTACTATCGAAGAACTTTATGTAGCTGTTTCTTCCTTACAGTCAGGGAAATGTCCAGGGCCAGATGGGTACCCGGTTGAATTTTATAAAGTGTTTTGGCAAAAACTTTCCCCTTTACTATTGGATATGTTTAATGAATCATTTGAAAAAGGCTATCTCCCTCAGACCCTTAATCAGGCTTCTATTTCTCTTTTCTTGAAAAAAGAGAAGGACCCATTAGACTGTACTTCCTTCCGCCCGATAAGTTTGTTAAATGTAGATTTCAAACTGTTATCAAAATTACTGGCTTTAAGACTTGAACATGTTCTTCCAACTATAATTTCATTAGATCAAACAGGTTTTATCCGAAATCGTCACTTATTCTCCAATCTCAGGCAGCTTTTTAATATAATTCACAATCCTTCTCAGGCTAATACTGAGGAAGCTTTGATTTCGATGGACGCTGAAAAGAGCTTGAATAACGGATTAATATTTATTTATATATGTATATTTAATTATTATTATTATTAGTTCCTATTATTCTGACTGTGCATTGTTTGTTCATGGTTTGTGTTTTTTTTGTTTTGTTTTTTTGTAGTAGTTGCTTTGTACCTTATATTAGTATTGACACACATTGTGTTTATCATTGCTTTCTGTTTCTGTGTACACTATTTTCTGTGTAGAAAATTAATAATAAAAAAAAAATATCACTTTAGATTAGGGAACACCATTCACTATTAACTAGTTGCTTAGTTGCATATTACTAGCATAATGGCTGTTTATTAGTGTTTATAATGCCTATTTTTATTAATGCCTTATTGTGCATAACCATATTCTAGATTCTTTAATCCTACCCAATACCTAAGCATACCTACTACAACAATTATCTTACTATCAATAAGCAGTCATTAGGAATTTATTTAGGGAAAACTTAAAATAAAATAAAATAAAATAAATAATGAACATGAAACAACTTTTGATTGCCAGTCCTTGTCAGCTATTTCAATTCCATTCTCTGACAAATTTTTCACAGAGAAAATGTTATTATTTTACTAAATCAAGAAAAAGTGCATAATATCATCTTTATTAAACAGGATACAAACATATTGATGTAATAAAGGCATGTTATGAGGTGCTCTGTTTTTTCCTGCCAATGTGACTGGTCTTCTTAAATTACGAAATCTAATAAAACTGGCAAAAGCATTTTATGCTCACAGTGAAGTCTATGACTGGTTTATGCTGTGATGAAAGTAGCCCATCTTGTTTCAAATAACATATTGGAGACTAGGCCTATTTCAGGGTTACAAGTATATTTCAGGGGCTTTCTTTTGCCAAGGTCATTTAATACAAGGTTAAAAGAAATAATAATAATAATATACCTTAAAACATTTCAGGACCTGCCTAGATTGTCTTTGTTAAGTGAGTTGCAGTTTATTTTACTTTATATTACAGTGTTCTTACAGTGTACTTACAATGTACTTATCAAATAAATAAATAAATGAATAAATAAATACTAATATAAGGTAACTTTATGGACTTAGCATGTAGGGTTAAAGGGATAGTTCACCCAAAAATTTGCTGTTAATTTACTCACCCTCAGGCCATTCAAGATATAGAAGACTTTTTTCCTCAGTAGAACAGTGAAGTTTTTTTTTAGCTGAAATCAGTGATTCATAAAATGCAAGTCAGTGGCTGCCCATTTTTGAGAATAAAGAAAGCATATCAAGGACCACAAAATGAATATCTGTGGCTCCTGGTGATATATTGAAGTCTTATAAAGCAAAACAATCATTCTGTGAAGAAACTGAACATTATTTATAATATTACCTGTGTCAGGACTCTGGTTTGATTTAAAGCGGCCCACTTTGTTGCCCTTCCCAAACTCCCCTCTTCAGTTCAGGTGATCATTGACCACGTCTTCAGGATTCAGCGCTATCATCATACCTGGAGGAGGGGCCAGGGAGGAGCTGATCCTGTCCGATAGATGCAGTAAAATCTCTGCGGACCGTTGCCGGAGGGTGCGTGGCTCCTACATATGGAGAGTGGAGGGTGGCTCCTAGATATGTTTGTGGTCAATAGGTTTGGTTTTCCTCCAAGGACCTGCCACTTTGAGTACCGGCTCGTAAGTTGGCACCAAGGTTCATTGGGTTGAGCATTCTTCTGTTTTTGGGTCCTTCCTTCCAGAGATTGTTACAACCTGTAATCCAGAGCCTCAGGCAATGGGGAAATACGATTCTTTTTACAGGAACTGGTTCTTTCGGAAAGTTGTTTTCTATGAATTGGTTCTATTTACTAGTTTGTTTCACACAATGATTCATTGGTTTGTTTCACACAATGATTCACACAATGGACAACGTATTTGCAATTATATTATTAAAGCACCCAATAATGATGTGAAACATGAATGTTTTACTAAAGCATATAAAGTGAATAAACATGTCTTCATCAGCTCACCTTTTTACATAGACAATGAGAAACCATGAAAAAAAAATGTATATATATCGTGGATGGCATGCAAGCACCTTTCACTTATACTTTGGCAGTAAGCAAACTAAAATCACGATGATTAAAAGAATGTGACCTAGAAATAAAGAAATATAAGATCATATCAACAACTCACTTTCCAATAAACACTGATGATGCATGAAACTTTATAATAGCCATATCCATCAGCTAAATCATACAGGTTGCATACCAATGCATACTCAGTAAATCACATTATCCTCCTTATAAATATGTAAATAGGCATTGTAATCCAGGGTTTACAAACTAAAGGCGGGGGGGGGGTATGAACAGTGTGAAACATGAAACAAGGTAACCCAGGATTCCATTCAGCCATGAACTAGAATGATCCAGGGTTAACTATTTCAAGTGTGAAAAGCCTTAGTATGTACATGCAGAAAGGACTGCAAAATAAAATACTAAGTGAAACATCCTTAAACCATAGACTTCATAGATCAGACTCGAGCATTTGTTTTTCTAAGCTTATTATGTGCATCTTATTCTGTTTTCTCCTCATGTTTTCACAATGGCCATTGGTATGAACAGTGTGAAACATGAAACAAGGTAACCCAGGATTCCATTCAGCCATGAACTAGAATGATCCAGGGTTAACTATTTCAAGTGTGAAAAGCCTTAGTATGTACATGCAGAAAGGACTGCAAAATAAAATACTAAGTGAAACATCCTTAAACCATAGACTTCATAGATCAGACTCAAGCATTTGTTTTTCTAAGCTTATCATGTGCATCTTATTCTGTTTTCTCCTCGTGTTTTCACAATGGCCATTCCAGGCTCTGGCAATACATGACACATTATGTTGTGACTGATTGTATTTCATGATCCTTTGAATGCATCCACCCACATTGTCTTCAGACCAGCAATTATTTATAATTGCGATCTCTCTTCAGTCAGATCATATTATTGCATACACTTTGATTTCTTTGAAACGCGCTGGCATTTTTTACAAAGCATGAATAACTGAATATCAAAGACATTCAAGGAGCAAATGACAATGTTCTCTGTGGTACAGCAATGCATCAAGAGTTAAAGATATAATCAAAAGTTAAAGATATAATCTACTATTACACTTGAAGACATTCAGCTCCATATATAGGCGTATTCGCTGAGATTAATATTCACTGACTATTCCTGTACTAGAAAGACCTGCTGTCTAAATGTCCACAACATTAGATCACACAATAGCTTATAAACAATTTTTATGAAATACAGCATGGATTGAAGTTAAAAGTAATAGCATATTTTCCATACACCTTCCAACACCACACATCTTTAATTATTAGTTTAAAAAGTGTCTGTTGAAATGTCAGCTTGCCTCAGTGCTCTATCAATCTTTTTTTTTTTACTTTGTACCTTTGGTGAAAAATAAATGTAGCAATGATGAATATTTTTAATTATTTTTCTTTTTCTTTCTTTTTCATGTTTTTATTCAACTCAAGTAAAAAAGTAAAAGTGGCACAATTTAATTATACTCAAAGAAAAGAAAAGAAAATTGAAAATGTACTCATACTGTAATTCAAGTATTTGCAATTTGTTATTTTGAACATTGTTAATAAATAACATTACGTTTCGTTACGTTTTTTGCATGCTGGTCAGACCATGTGGTAGTGGACTTGACGGTTATTATTATTATTATGTTTTTTTTTTTTATTCTAAGAATAATAAATGATAATAATTAATAATAAATTGGACTGAAGTAATGATACCTTAACATCTTTTCAAGAATATAATCTTTTCAGTAAGGCTTTTAATGAGACTTTTAAAATATATATATTGTATGTATAAACTGCATTTTTAATGTATTTATAAATTAATAGGTGAAAGAAAAATATTACCATATTCATGTTCCAGTTCCATTCAATTTGTATATGTTTTGCAGGGTAAAAACTTATGAAGCAGCATTTACACTGTCAACTTATACTATTCAACCAATACTATATTATTTTTGTATGTTTATATTATCATATTTTTTTTATTATTTTTAAACAGTTTCACATTACTTGAAAAAATAACAACACAGTAATACATTAACATCATGTGTGTGTGTGTGTGTGTGTGCGCGCGCGTGTGCGTGTGTGCGTGTGTGCGTGCGTGTGTGTGTGTGTTTGACTTTTTTGTGTAATCAGCCAATCACAGCAAATCAGAGGCAGTGAAAAATTACTGGACTTTTTATCTGTATTGCTTTACCCTGATCATATGCATTCCACACTTTAGGAGCTCAGTGAGAACACAATCTATGGAGTCAAAAGAGATGTCACCACTGTTGCTGCTGGACAGTGTCACTTGAGAAAAAAAAAAGAATCATTTACACATGTTATTTTCTTGGTTCCTCTGGGAAAAAGCCCCTGCTCCTTCTCTTGTTTTTTTGAAAGGTAACAGAACAATCTATCCAAGGCTTGCAGGACTGGTTGGAGAGATAATTTGTGGTTTGAGAGCACTGTCAATTACAGGACCAGGAAAACTGTCAGCACGTTGTAGAATGGATTCTCTTATCAAAGGAGGCAACTGTTATGAACGTCACTTTGGTTTGTTTCCTGGCAATGTAATCTTATGGCTGACACCTGAAGGTAAACACTTCAATTATTCATTCAGATAACCTGACATTTATTTAGGTCAGTTGTTTTAAAGGAGAGCCTTGCACATGTAAATGATAAATGTGCAATTAATTAATGTAATCGCAAACTGACCGATTAACTGATTGTTATATGACACAAGATACAGTATAATACTACTAACTGGAATAAGGAAGAGAGATTCACTTGTACTCTCTTCACTTGATTTCTATTTACTAGAATTCATTTTAAAGTCTTAGGATTTGTTTTCAAGGGTCTAATTGACTCTTCGTTGCATTTCTGATCTCTTCTTTTAAACTTAAAAGCCTCTAAGGTCTTCAGATTTTTTTTTTCTTCTTCTAAACCATTCAATAGCTTTGTGTGAGGAACAGAATGAAATTTAATTTATTATTTACTGGTAGTCTTCACCTGCGCTTCCAGTTCCATCATTCTGAAGTCAGTTGGTTCTGATGTGCAGAACAAGATTGTAAAGCTTCACAAAATAGAAAGTGGCTGTAAGAAAAGAGATAAAGCATAAAAAAAAATAAAATAAATATATATATGATTTATAGTAAATAAGCATAAATATTTTATATATAAACAAAACATATTTTTCTTAAATATATATGTCACATTTATGGACTTTTTGTTGTTGTTGTGTTTTCAGTTAGTTTCTGTCTTCATGACTGTTCAGTTCAGTTTCCTTAATTAGTTCATCATTAGTTAACCTTCTTCACCTGTCTACCCCTTGTTAGTTACCATACTTAAGTTCCCTTCTCAGTTCCAGTCCTTGTCCAGTATCGTTGTTGTGTTGCTGCGTGTTACCTTTTCATCTATGGATTATCATCTTCTTGGACTCTAATTAAACTCTTGTGTGGATTACTTTCGTCTTCGTGTGCCTTTCTCTGCTGTCTCCTGTCAGCCCCTCAGCTCACCCTCAGCCCACCATTTGTTGTGTGGGTTCGCCGCGGGTCTGCCAGTCTCCATCGGCATAGTGGCTGGAGGATCCCTTGTCTCCACCTCCATCCTCCGAGGCCCGTCGACTCAGCGGCTCCACCATTACTCCTAGCTCCCTCCTCTCCGCCGTAGCCCGTCAGTCCACCAGCTCTGCCGGGCTCCCTCGTCCCTCCGGCTCTGCCTTGGTCAGTCATCGACCTGTCCTCGCCTCAGGACTTCGTCCCTCTGGCTCCGTTGGGCTCCTCCCTCCCTCCGGATCCTCGTTGGCCCTCTGTCGCTCCGGCTCCACCGTGGCCTTCCGGATCCCCACCTGCGCCTCGATCGCCTAAGCCATCTGCTCCACCTTGGCCCTCCTGATCCACTGCGTCACCCTGGCTCGTCGGCTCTCCATCTCTGCCTCGGGCTCCACCACCACCTGCTCCGTCACCGTCGGTCGGCCCCCTGGAGTTGTCAGCCCTTCCTCCACCATGGCTTCTCCCTCTGTCGGCTCCACCGTGGGTCGCATTCATGGCTGCGGTCTGGGTCCCGCCTGGCTCCTCCTGCTCCAGCTCCTTGGCTCCTCCCTCCATCTGCTCCTCCCTTTGTCGTCGCCTCATCCTCCTCCTAAACCCCCTCCCTCCTTCCTTTGTTCGTCCTGCTACGGCGTGAGATCGCGCCTTTATGTCACATTTATGCTCAGGACTTCGTCCCTCTGGCTCCGTTGGGCTCCTCCCTCCCTCCGGATCCTCGTTGGCCCTCTGTCGCTCCGGCTCCACCGTGGCCTTCCGGATCCCCACCTGCGCCTCGATCGCCTAAGCCATCTGCTCCACCTTGGCCCTCCTGATCCACTGCGTCACCCTGGCTCGTCGGCTCTCCATCTCTGCCTCGGGCTCCACCACCACCTGCTCCGTCACCGTCGGTCGGCCCCCTGGAGTTGTCAGCCCTTCCTCCACCATGGCTTCTCCCTCTGTCGGCTCCACCGTGGGTCGCATTCATGGCTGCAGTCTGGGTCCCGCCTGGCTCCTCCTGCTCCAGCTCCTTGGCTCCTCCCTCCATCTGCTCCTCCCTTTGTCGTCGCCTCATCCTCCTCCTAAACCCCCTCCCTCCTTCCTTTGTTCGTCCTGCTACGGCGTGAGATCGCGCCTTCTGGGAGGGGGGAGTTATGTCACATTTATGGACTTTTTTTGTTGTTGTTGTGTTTTCAGTTAGTTTCTATCTTCATGCCTGTTCAGTTTCCTTAATTAGTTCATCATTAGTTAATCTTCCTCAACTGTCTGCCCCTCGTTAGTCACCCCACTTAAAGGTGCGTTCACACCACATCGTAATTACCATGATTACTAGATACCAACTTGTAAAAAGCATTCAAGTGCTCGTAGAACTCATAATTACAACTTGTGAACTGGGAGTTTTCTGAAAGCTACAACTTGTACCACCTGACCACCTCAGATTCATTAGGGGCTATGTCTAGGCATTGATAGTGCGATAGTTCCGAGTCCAAGGGTGTGAACAGCTCCAAGTAGAACATCACGTGTTGTGATTTCGAAATCAGAGTAATTACGACATGGCTTGAATGCAGCATTAGTTCCCTTCTCAGTTCCAGTCCTTGTCCAGTATTGTTGTTGTGTTGCTGCATGTTCCATTTGCATCTATGGATTATCATCTTTTTAGACTCTAATTAAACTCTTGTGTGGATTACCTTCGTCTTCGTGTGCCTTTCCTCTACACAAGCATGGCAATATACATGCATATATACAGTATATATATATATATATATATATATATATATATTAAACAGCCCCTTCATCACCACATGTTCTGGAGAAAAAAAATCTGCCTCACTCATCCAAAAACTCCAACATATTCAGTT